>NC_142928.1:175530216-175592716 GCF_046866305.1 Octopus bimaculoides | reverse complement strand
TATCATCACCATCATCATCATCACCTTTTCCTTTATTCTTCTTTCAGGAAACTTAATTTGAAACAGATGTTAAATGAAGAGATCTATCATCGCCCTCTTCTAACGATCGAGTTGAAATATCTGTCAGCATTGCTTAGTGGATAAAGCTTTATATTTCAGAGCAAAGAAAACATCATTAAATTCTCCGTTGCCCTGAGCCGATCTTACTTTGTTTCATCTATCAATGTTCTGTTTATAGAATGTAGCCAAACAAAACACAATAACAATAGTGTGTGCATTGCTGAATCTTACCTAGTGCCGATTTTAGCGTATATATACATTTTTTTTCCTCACCTCCAGCTCTTTAGAACCAACATCTGTTACATGACTCAACTAAATATCAACCGAATACTTTTATTAATCTCGCTGAAATTAATAATATTCGACCTTAAACAATGAACATGAAGCAAAACTTTGAATATATTGAAGTTTCAAGAATATTATCGCTTGACAGCAAGAACGACGGCGTCAAATTTTAATATTCATAAATTCATTATGTCTAAAGTTTGGTGTATTAAAAGTATTGTTATAGTGAGAAAGTGCATACAATTGAATCACCACCTGAAGGCTTCGTCTTCATGTTGAGTATCTAGGGCAAGTACGCCAGCTGGATAACTTCCCACTCCAAGCTATATAAATGGGGACATTTGAACTCAGTACTGCATGCTAAAGAAAACACTCTTCTATTATATTAATATTTACAAATGGTAGTTGCATATAAACATACATACATACATATGTGTGTGTGTGGATATATATATATATATATATGTATATATATACACGCACACACTCACACAAATATATATACATACATAAATACACATACACACGCACACACTCACAAAAACATATTATATATATATATATATATATACGTGTATTTTTGTATGTATATATATATATATATGTATATATATATATGTATATATATGTATGTATATACATGTATGTATATATATGCATATATATATGTATATATATATATATATATATATATATATATATATATATATATATATATATATATATATATATATATATATATATATATATATATATATGTACATATATGTATGTGTTCGCCACCCCATCTGCCATCTCACTCCAATTCTTCTCCATCTGGAAATCCGGTCCAAACCAGACTCCAAGCAACTTCAGAGGACCTTCCGTCCAGTGTCCCACGATACTAGACGGTATCGACTTGCCACTCCAGGTGCCGAGCCGCAAGCGGATGGACTTGTTCTTGTTAATTTTTGCCCTTGCCACCGCCTCGTATCCTTTGATTGCATCTTCTACACAAGGTAGCCGAGCTTCATCAGACACGGTGATGGTGACGTCATCCGCATATACAGAAACAGACTTACCACATCCAATTCATTGGGGATGCCCCCCCCCAAAAAAAAATTCTCCAACCTTCGCAGTAATGGCTCAAGAGTCAGTACATACAGAAGCGGAGACCGGGGGCACCCCTTCCAAACCGAGCGCTCGATTCTAAACGGCACCGACAGGTAACCGTTTATCTGGACTGTAGATTTGATGCCGCCATAAAGGGCAGTGATACAACCACGGACGTCTGGGCCCGGCCCAGCCGCCTCGAGGACCGCCGCCAGGTATTGGTGGTCTACCCTATCAAAAGCTTTACTTTGGTCTAAATGGACCAGTGCCGCACCTTTACCGGATAACTTACTCACCCTATCTGAGGTGTAGCGCAGATGGAGATTGTCCTGGATTGACCTGCCTGGGATGGCGCATGTCTGCGCCCTCCCAACAGGTTACTCCGCGAGACGCGCCAACCTCTTAGCTAGCACCTTGGCCAAAATCTTTCCCTCTATATTAAGTACAGTTATGGGCCTAAAATTACTAATATGATCCCCCTGCTCGGGTCTTTTCTGATCAGCGTCACCACTCCCCGACTCACAGAGCTAGGAATCCTCCCATTCTGCTGCCAGTTCGTGCAGACGCAGGCTATCAAGTGCCCGAACAAGTCTGACATGCTACAATAGAATTCATAAGGCTGACTATCCAGCCCCGGCGATTTGTCCCCGGTGCATTCAGCCAGCACCTCTTCGACCTCCGTAGCCGTAATCGGCCCTTCGTAGCATTCCACCTCCCGTGCCGAGAGTCGCGGCCCTCAGGTGAAGAAGTAACTTAGGGGCTCCCCTCGGCTAGAGGTGGCGCTGCTAAATTCTTGTTCGAAATATATAGTTTTCAAAGTGACACACAGACACTGATCTAATAAAATAGAAAATTTCTATTTGTAAATCTCTCAACGAGAGACATTCAGTAGCAGTACACTAGAGTAAAGATTATTCGCTAATATAACGTGGCAGTCGAATGGACACAAATTGTGTGTCGTATAGCCAGCTGGAGACGATGTTTCCTGGGGTTAAATAACAGTAACATTCGACTGCCGCGTTATGTTAGCAAATAATCTTCACACTAAAAAGTTACGAATAACAGAAAAAAATGCTAAAAAAGATACATTATTCTCTTTCTCGTTATTTTTTTTTTGTATTTTTTTGTATTTTTTTTTTTTCGTTTTACATCTGAATAACCTATGTTGATCAATAAAAATGTTATGTCCACTTTTGCATTACTTTCGGTTGAATCCTCGTATGAAAACATTAGCGGTAGTCTACGTCAGAAAAATATTATTTAAAGGCTCAGGCTTCTAATTTGTTGTAGTTTAGAATGAACACAAGGCGACACTCAATGATTCTCAAAACCATTTTTTATTTAAGAATCCCTTTGATTCCTATTTTACACAGATGGACCCTCCCAGTCATTCAATGTTTAAAAAGTCATAATATATTTTTATAATTAAATATCATTAGGAACTTTTTATCAAAAGTTGTTAAAATATCTTGTGCATTATAGAAGTGTAAGCAATTTATGGCACATAAACTTTAACAACAAAATCTTATGTAGACCCCACTAAGGTCATATGCTACCCATTTGAAAACCATTGCTCTATATTCCTGAGACGGGTAAAATATACAATGTAAGGAATTTCCACCGCAGCATATGTCTTGGAATTGAGAACCTACATTAGAAGTTTACAAACTGCCAATTAATTTCGAATACAACTAGTACCTCTGAGCTAACAAATGGTCGTTCAAGCAGTCAACAGACTTGCTGAAAATAGCAGTCAAATTTATCTCAAATCTCACTTAGATAATACACTTAAATAATTGAATCCGAGAAATATTACGTCTAAAATAAAAGTCGAAACGTTCACGGTTGAAACGTGTTATATCAAAAGTTTTTGATCAGTCAGGCATGACCTGAGTTTAAGCAATCAGTTTCCATGCAAAACTCAACAATTATGTAACAGCAAAATTCTTTCTAGTTTGGCATGAAACCAGCATTTTGAAGGGATTGTGGGAAAGTCAGTTACATCATCTCCAGTACTTAGCTGGTACTTTATTTTATCGACTCTAAAAGGCTAAAAGGCGAAGTTGATTTCGACAGTGTTTGAATTAAGAATGTAAAGAGCCGGAGGAAATACCTACTCACATATGCTTTACACCATTCAAATTGCGGGTCAAAAACAGAACATTAAGACTCCAAAACATGGTTCTTTCCCTCACCTCCGATTTCTCAATCTGGTCGCCCAGTAAAATATAGTAAACTCTTACCACAATGCAATAATATTAACAGTAGAATCTGTAATACAGAGATATGCCAAGATTAATCTATAAGGCCCGTTTTCAATGTTTAGTCAATGTATTGTGACATTCCTTATAAATATACCTGGCGTAACTCTATAAAGGAGACAAAAGAAAAACTTGTTGAGTTATATTTCAATGGTGGGTGGAGTAACGGCGTGAGGGTTAGTGCGAGATGGAGCCAGGAGAAAAACATTGAAATTGACAAGCGGTTGTAGGGAGATGCTAATATTAAGTTACGTTGTTGTCAATAGACGTCAAAAACATGACATGCTTACATGCACACATACTCACATACATGTATTCTTCTGTTCATCGTACAAACAACCCACAAATATAATTACAATTTAAGCAGAAGGATAAACTTCACAAGCAATTAGTAGGGGATGGTAAATAATCAGTAGGTATACATAACCGTGTGTATATGTGTGCGCCTGTGTGCGCGCACGTGCCAGTGTGATAGATATCATGCATATCTTTTGCAACAATGTTAAATCTCATGAGACATAATATTGTCGCTAAAACCATTTACAGTACTATCTGAAAGAAGGTTTGTTCCGATGGCTATACTAAAGGCTTGTCGTGGAGGCGCAATGGCCCAGTGGTTAGGGCAGCGGACTCGCGGTCATAGGATCGCGGTTTCGATTCCCAGACCGGGCGCTGTGAGTGTTTATTGAGCGAAAACACCTAAAGCTCCACGATGCTCCGGTAGGGGTTGGTGGCGAACCCTGCTGTACTCTTTCACCACAACTTTCTCTCACTCTTACTTCCTGTTTCTGTTGTGCCGGTAATTCAAAGGGCCAGCCTTGTCACACTGTCACGCTGAATATCCCCGAGAACTACGTTAAGGGTACACGTGTCTGTGGAGTGCTCAGTCACTTGCACGTTAATTTCACGAGCAGGCTGTTCCGTTGATTGGATCAACTGGAACCCTCGACGTCGTAAGCGACAGGGTGCCAACAACAACTAAAGGCTTGCCAACACCACCAGAACCGAAATGTATCTACACATTTAAAACTGAGGAACTCTGGTTGATTATTCAATAAAAACAGCATCTTGATGCAAGCCCTGATATATTTTTGATGAACATTTTCCTCTTCTTTTTCTCCTTTCTCTTCGTCTTCTTCTTCCTTCTCCTCCTCATCTTTTCCTCTTTTCCTCATCCTCACTTTCCTTTTTTTCCCCTTTCTCCCTTCTACTTTTTCTTTATTTCTTCCCCTTTTTCTTCTTTCCCCTCATTCACCTCTTCTTTCTTCTTTTTGTTTCTTCCTCTCCCTCCTCTTTTTCCTCTTATTTCCTTCCTTTCTCTTTCTCGTTCAGTGACCCATTATTTCTTATCGTCATTACTATTTCTTCTTCATTTATTCTTCACTATACAATCCTTCTTCTCCAGAACTGAATATTTCAGAAATTCTCTTCACCATCAACACCACCCTAGGTAACTCCCTCTCGCTCCGTTTGCTCTCTACGAACAGTACATTATCTGCAAGAACCTCTCTCCACACATTCTAGGCTGAAATACTTTTTAATGAATATGGAACCGACTGTTCTTCAACAGACTATCCAATAAACAAGAATAGTAATTATCAATCAATACCTAGTTTGTAGCTCGACCGACCATAGAGTGAGACGAAATGTCCGTGACCTGCATTCGAGTTTTTGCTAAAGTGATTGCAATTAATTATGCGGAAAAATGGATATATGTATATGTGTGCGTGTGTGTATATATACACAATTATATACATTCATACAAACAGATAGATAGATAGATAGATAGATAGATAGATAGATAGATAGATAGATAGATAGATGGATAGATAGATAGATAGATTTATAGATGTATTTATATATATTCATATATGTGTGTATATATATATATATATATATATATATATATATATATATATATATATATATAGGCGCAGGAGTGGTTGTGTGATAAGAAGCTTGCTTCCCAACTACGTAGTTCTGGGTTCAGTCCCACTGCGTGGCACCTTGTGAGTGTGGATCTGGTAGACGGAAACTGAAAGAAGCCTGTTGTGTATATATGTATATATATATATATGATTAATAACAATAAATGGAGCAAAACGCATATAAATAAAAGTTCCTTTAATTCCTACACATGTTTCAAAATATATGTGCACCCTACTCCAAAGAAGTAAGAGCTGCTGGAATTCCACATATATTCATCGTCAGGGAACCAACATATAGAAGCAAGACAAATGCGAAATGATGAAGTAACTTATGAGTTATATTACATGGCCAAGTAAATGACCGTTAGACTTCTAACGGTCTGAATCTCTCTCTCTCTCTCTCTCTCTATATATATATATATATATATATATATATATACGTACATACATACACACACACACACACACACACACACACACACATACACACACACACACACTAATGCATATACAAAGATAGCCCTTACGTTACGGTTAACTTTCATTATGCAATTTCGGGATATGGTCTATAATTTTGCTCTTACGTAAACTTGGATAAATTTTAAGAATTTAAAACTGCACAATCTTCTCAGCCAAGGGGTAGCTAGGGAGGTCTTCATATGAAATCGGAGGTTTAGCACTTTGCCTGAACATTAATTGATCACCCACAAATGGGATTACCAGTGTCTAAAGATGTACTATATATTGCGAGTCACTCAGTGAAAGGTTCTACTTCTATACAACCTTTAAGCCTATGCACGCACACAACACACACACACACACACACACACATACACACACTGCAGATACATTCACACACACACTTATAGACGTATAGTATAAAAGAAAATCGTTTTGCGGCTATGGTTGCAGTGCTGAAAGCGTATTTCTGTTTCCTTGCGCTTTGTCAATAGCAAGTATCCACTGATATATGCATGCTAACACAGAAATCAGTCACCACTGATAATTTACTTGTTAAGGTTATCTCTATATAGGCGCAGGAGTGGCTATGTGGTAAGTACTTTGCTTACCAGCCACTTGGTTCCAGGTTCAATCCCACTGCCTGGCACCTTGGACAAGTGTCTTCTACTATAGCCTCGGGCCAACCAAAGCCTTGTGAGTAGATTTGGTAGACGGAAACTGAAAGAAGCCTGTCGTGTGTGTGTGTGTGTGTGTGTGTGTGTGTGTGTGTGTGTGTGTGTGTGTGTGTGTGTGTGTGTGTGTGTGTGTGTGTGTGTGTGTGCATTTGTCGCCCCATCATCGCTTAACAACTGATGTTGGCGTGTTTACGTCCCCGTAACTTAGCGGTTCGGAAATAGGTTTAGAAAGAATGTTCTGGGGTCGATTTCTTCGATTAAAGGCAGTGCTTCAACATGGCTGCAGTCAAGACTGAAAGAAATAAAAGAATAAAAGAATATATTCTGCAGAAATTATAACCATCCCAGATTTTTGTTACTACGTTTCGTATGCGAGACGTCAGATGTATATAGGGACTATTTAAGCAATGTGTTCCAGGATTATTTATGGGTTAGATGGGTACTGAAGAAGGAGCAAAAATCCCCGAAATATGGCATATACGCCCACTGCCCATTTTTATACCCTTAACAAATAATCTTTTCTACTCTAGGCACAAGGCCCGAAATTTGGGGGGAAGAGGCCAGCCCATTAGATCTACCCTAGTACGTAACTGGTACCTAATTTATCGACCCCGAAAGGATGAAAGGCAAAGACGACCTCGGCGGAATCTGAACTCAGAATGGGAAGACAGACGAATACCGCTAAGCATTTCGCCCGGCGTGCTAACGTTTCTGCCAGCTCGCCGCCTTTTAACCTTAACAAATGATGTGAAAGCGCACTGCATTGCCAGTAGAACACGGCTTATAAAAACGTTGAATATACTTTATAGTATATTATGATTGCATAACGAAATACCACGTATCTACAAGTCATTAGTACTACTGATAAAGTAAAGTAAAACAGTGATTTTTCAATCACTGTCTGAAGACTAAATAGCAAAGCCAATCTTGTTTTGTGAGTTCAAATCCTACAAGGGCTGGCTTTGCAATTTTACTTTATTTTTTGCTTCTTTCTTTTTTATTTTTTTTTATTTTTATTTATTTTTTTTAGTAATTAGTGACAACATTTTTTGCATTAGGATTTTGAAGTCAAATACAATACATATGAACACGTTAAACTTTTATTCTAGCTAGGTATACTTATAATTTATGTAATAAATAATAATAATAATAATAATAATAATAATAATAATAATAATAATAATAATAATAATAATAACTTGTTGTCTCTTGAGGTCTCTGGGTGAGACTTGGATCCAACTTGTACAAATGCAAAACAAAAGTCAAACATAAAATAATAATAATAATAATAATAATAATAATATTAATAATAATAATAATAATAATAATAATAACTTGTTGTCTCTTGAGGTCTCTGGGTGAGACTTGGATCCAACTTGTACAAATGCAAAACAAAAGTCAAACATAAAATAATAATAATAATAATAATAATAATAATAATAATAATAATAATAATAGGATTAAATAATAATGAATAAATAGTAAAGAAAAACCTGTTGTGAATAGAATATTTTTTTATGATACACTTATTATATAAGTAACTGACGTTCGTCCGGTTGACTTTGGGCAAAAATTGATAATCGTCTCAAATCAAAATTTAAAATATTTTCTGCAAGACGTACCTTTACAGTCGCTCATAGCTTTTTTACTCTCGTGCAGACCATGCCAGAGTAAATAGAGGTCTCTGCCCTAAAAAAATACCAAGTTTAATCCCTGTGTAAGTATTGTTCACAATACTCATATTTGCTGTGTGGGAGAAAACAGTGTGGCGGAGGAGTGTGTTAAAAGATGAAGGAGCAAAGCAAACCGACGGATGCCTACTTATTGTCCAGTAAGATATGAAGAGTGACGTCTTGATTAGGTTCTATTCATACGAAGGAATGGGCATTTAGGTAAATACTGGCTTCGTATATGAAGTGAAATTTATATATATATATATATATGTGTGTGTGTGTGTGTGTGTGTGTGTGTGTGTGTGTGTGTGTGTGTGTGTGTGTGTGTGTGTATTTATATATCACAAAATCGAACCAGTCGGAGGCGGGGATAAGTGGATTACATCGACCCTAGTTTTCAACTGGTATTTATTTTATCGACCCTATAGGAAGAAAGGCAAAGTCGATCTCGGCAGAATTTGAACTTAGAACATAATGGCGGACGAGATGCTGCTAAACAATTTGCCTGACGTGCTAACGATTCTTATTTCTTTACTGCCCACAAGGGGCAACACACAGAGGGGACAAACAAAGACAGACAAACAGATTAAGTCGATTATATCGACCCCAGTGCGTAACTGGTACTTATTTAATCGACCCCGAAAGCATGAAAGGCAAAGTCGACCCCAGCGGAATTTGAACTCAGAACGTAGCGGCAGACAAAATACCGCTAAGTATCTCGCCCGGCGTGCTAACGATTCTGCCAGCTCACCGTATTTTGCCTTTTTTTAAAAGATTAATATTAAGGATATTTATTCTTACCTCCCCTTAAGCAGTTAAAAGTTAATTATCAAGGGAATCAACACCTATTGAAAATATATGCAAAGTTGCGTCCCTTAGATTTTAACTTTCCACACTTAATTATAATAAACGAGAGTAAAACTCTTGGCTACGCCACCAATCATTCAATCGTAGTATACAATCGTAGTATATCTCAGACTGCATTATCTTTATGTTTCTTATTGCAGGGGTGGGTATGATGATTGAACAGAGGGCACACAAACTGTTATGTTTAATAGTAAACTGTATATATTTGTCAAACATTATAGCGACGGAAGAAACATTATACATGGATATGAAATCTGTTTCACATAAAGAGGAAATGAACAAAAAAAAATCAATAATATTTGAGAAGTCCTCGACATTTAACACTTTCAGAACAACTGCATTATCCAATGTGTCCTTCTTTCCAAAAAGTAGGATTGGGCTGAGACAGATTTGGTTGGTATTTCTAGCTGATCTAAGAACCGCGTTGGTTCGATTTTGTGATATATAAATATACACACACACACACACACACACACACACACACACACACACACACACACACACACACACACACACACACACACACACACATATATATATATATATATATATATATATATATATATATATATATATATATATATATATATATATATATATATATATATATATATATAAATTTCACTTCATATACGAAGCCAGTATTTACCTAAATGCCCATTCCTTCGTATGAATAGAACCTAATCAAGACGTTACCCTTCATATCTTACTGGACAATAAGTAGGCATCCGTCGGTTTCGAGATACCATGGATCTTCACCCGAAGAAATTGTGTTAGCTGTTGATGTTGGTGCAGTGTCTGCTGTCGCCGCAGAGGTCCACACAAGAGTGGCAGTCACGCATACAGAGTATGTATTTGAAGGAGCTCTCTATCGGAGCTACTGGTTTTTCTTTTCGTCGAGTGCGCTTTTCTTTGGTAGCAAGTTCCTTTTTCTTTTTCCCTCGCTTCATCCCATTTCGCAGTATTTCTCTCCAGCGAAGGCGATCATTTGCAATCTCCATCCATCACAGGGCGTCCATATCTCTCTTGCAGACGTCCTTGAAACAAAGATAAGGTCACCCTCGTGCTCCTGTGCCGGGGGCCATTTCCCCATACAGGATGTCTTTTGAGATCCTCCCGTCCGGCATGCGATGTTCATGACCGAGCCAGCGCTACTGGAGTAGGTGAATAAACTGGGTATCTTGGCGCGGTTGAGGACTTCGGTGTTGGTGATGCGTTCGTCCACCTGATATCCAAGATGTGTCTCGAATTACGAAGGTGGATGACGTTGAGACGCCGCTCCTGTCTGGAGTAGAGGCTCCATGATTCACTACCGTAAAGTAGTGTACTGAGGATGCACACCTTATAGACAGCAATCTTGGTGTTTGTGGCCAGTTTTCTGTTTTCCCAAATTCTCTTTGTGAGCCTGGCAAATGTTGAAGAGGATCGTCCAATTCGCCTGCCGATCTCAGGGTCGAGGGAGAGGTCACCATTGCCTAGATCCTTATATGTCCCTCACTGCACAATTATGCCACCCACAACCACACGTCCACTTCAGATCAGCTATTTTGCCCTTTTTATCTTAGTATCGGATGTGTTTCATCGCCAACCAATCTAAGACAGATAAATGGATAACTAATACTATCCTTTCAATAATATCTTTTCATATCCCTAACACATGCAAAACTCATAATCCGCAAGGACTCAGGTGATTCACTTACAGTTGTGCTGTATAAATACTGGCAAAAAGCAGTCAACAACACCTGCATGATTTAACCCATCATCCTGCCGATTGCAATACACCTTCGAATACTGTACAGCTTACAACTTCTGCTTGCCAAACTACAGTAGAGCATTTTGGTCCATCACCAAATGGATTGTTTCTGGCAACTTTTCAGAATATTCTTACTCACAAGACTTAACCAACTTACTGCGCCCCAAACGTTCACGTACTTCAAGTCAGTCAATTTGTACAGTTTATGCTGACTACCTTTGCATCAGATCTATTAGCTGCATTCCAAATTGAAAAGGCCTCCAGAGGTGCTTCCCGCCTCGCTTCGAACTGCACACATTCGACAGTAAAAGTCAGGTCTTTGTGAGAGAAGACAAATGCTAAATATATTAAAATAAAAATATAAAAACATGAGCATGGAAATCAAATATTGAATTGATAAATATTATTTATATGTCATAACATTTAAATGATGACTTAATTTATGAAAATACTTGGTGAAAATGGAAATGTATAATCTTAAGGTATTTTTCGTTTTTCTTTTATTTACATATAATAACTTTAGACCATTATTGTTTTAAATCTCAAATCAGCCCTGATAGAGTAGACCTGTGGTCAACGGCATTACAACAATGACCATCTAGTCTTTTTTCTTTATTTCTTTATTTCTTTGTTTTCTGCATCTCATATTTCAGGGATTTTTACAGTATTTCAGTAAGAACAAACGAGTGCCCACGTAGAGGCCCCCGTATTGGATGAGGACCTAAAGAGTATCATTCAAGCAGAATGGAACTTCAAAAAATTAAACAACTTAACCAGGCAACTTACTTCTAAATATATCAAACACTGTTGGTTTAAATAATAACAAAATCTCATGTTTAAAATGTAAATAAAATGTATTCCTAAAATTTTCAATGTTTTTCTTGTTGAATCGTGAAAGAAAAACTGATATTACGATACCTATTTACTCATTACATGAAAAGTTGTACCTTCCTAAATTCTTCGGAGATCAGTTTACACTTTGTATTCTCCAGTAGAAAATACGAAGGACAGACAATATATATGAGACCTATTAATAGTTTACTTCCAAACTATAAAAATGTGTGGACAGTTTAGCTTAATCGGTCTAAGAGCACTGCGACGCGTAATCACGGACGTGTGAGTTCGAGTCTCATAGCTGGCCGCCAACACTTTTTCTGCAAAATAGGAGTAGCTTATCCTGTTCAGGCTATATTATTAGCATTATCCTGCGTTTGAGAATTTAAAAATCACTACTTTAACTTTCTAAGACATCTCAACGCTTCTAAAAGCAAACTTCGTTTGTTTGTTTACGTTTATCGTAATTTGAATTTAATATTAAAATATTTTATGGACATTTAGTATTAAATTTAACGTCTGAAATGTGAGAATAATGTTAGAATAATCGAGAAAATATTAAAATACTAAATTTTTTTATAGGGAAAAATAACTTTGTTAAGGGAAATAACTCTGTTAAGGGGAGATAACTACCGTATAATCTTAATATTTATATTGATTTAATAGGAGAATTGTTAATAGTGCCTGCCTTGCAATATCTATGAGGGTGAGTCAAAAAGTAATGCCATTTTGTTTAGGACAGATATAAGTACCAACACAAATATATGTATCATACATTAAAATGAAGCTGGTCCTCTGTGGATCACATCCCTCCTTCTCAACATAGTCACCGTTTCTCTCAATAACAATGTTCCACCTATGAATGAGAACATGTATTCCAGCCTCGTAAAATTCTGTTGACTGTTCTTTGAGCCACTTCTTCACTACAGTTTTCACTTCCACGTCACTGGACTATCATCGCCACTGGACTATCATCTCTTCGTCCCGTGAAAGAGGGTTTGAGAGGCAAACATTATTCTATCCATCTATCTATCTATCGATCTATCTCTTTCTATCTATCAATCTATCTATCTATCTATCTTATCTATCTATCTATCTATCTATCTATCTCTCCCTCTAGCTTTCTCTCCCTTCTCTCTCTGTCTTTCTTTCTCTCTTCTCTCACTCTCTATCACTATTACTCTCTTTCTCTCTTTCTTTCACTCTCTTCGTTTCTCTCCCTTCCTCTGTCTCTTTCTCTATCCCTGTCTCCGTCTCTCTCCTTCTCTCCCTCTTCCTCTCTCTCCCTTCCTGTCTCTTCCTCTCTCCTTCTGTCTCTCATTCTTTCTCTGTCTCTCTCTCCTATTTCGGTCACTCTCTTTCTCCCTCTCTCTCTCTCCCTCTTCCTCTCTCTCTCTCTCCCTCTCCCTCTTTCTCAATCGGCTATATGAAGGGGTCAGCAAAGGAGTTTCACCTCCTAATGTGTTCCACATCACACCGTTAACCCAACAAGTAAAAGCTAAGTTTTTCCAATGCCTTCAGTAAAATTTCCTCTGTTCTAAGCATTCCAACAAAATGCGCTTTTCCCAGTGGTTAGGTAGTTGGGCAAGCGATCGTAAGGTCATGAGTTCGATTTCCGAAATGAACAATGCACTGGGTCCTTAGAAAAAACGTTTTTCTTTCTTTTTCTTTTTTTTCTTTTTTTTTTTTAGCCTGGTACTTATTCCATCGTTCTCTTTTGCCGAACCACCATGTTACGAGAACGTAACAAACCATCACTGGTTATCAAGCGGTAGTAGGGGACAAACACAGACAGAAAGACACACACACACACACACATAGATATACATATACGACGGGCTTCCTTCAGTTTCCGTCTACCAAATCCAGTCAGAAGGCTTTGGTTGGCCCGAAATTATTGCGAAAGACACTTGACCCAGGTGTCACACAGTGGGACTAAACCCCGAACCATGAGGTTAGGAAGCAAGCTTCTTACCACTCAGCCACGCCTACGCCTGTGTGTATAAGTTTAAGTTCTTAATTCCTTAACGTTTTTTGTTTGTTTGCGGGGGCAGGGTCTTAGGACAGCAGCAGCATAACGGGGTGAGATGATGGGGCTGAGGGGAAACAAAAACCTTTTTAAAATATTTCGAAGTAGTTTTCAGCATTTATACTTTCAGTTATCTCCCTTAGATCGTTTCAAATTATTTAATCAATCTGCCGCTGCTCTTGCTTGCAGTTGCAGAATGGAGAGTAACAACGGCAGCGTCGGTGGTGGTGGCGGTGGCGGTGGCGGCGGGGTGGTGGTGTCAGCGGCGGTGGCAGTAGTGGTGTCAGCGGCGGCGGTGACGTTCGTCGTCATACTCGTGGAAGCGACAGCAGTGGTGGTGGTGATTGTGGTGGTGGTGGTGGTGGTGGCGGCGGTGGAGGCGGTGGTGGTGGTGGTGCTGGTGGTGCTGGTGGTGTTGGTGCTGGTACTGGTGGTGGTGATGGTGCTTGTGATGGTGATGGTGCTGGTGGCGGTGGTGACAGCAGCAGCAGCAGCAGTGACGGTCTAATATCGTTGTTGTTTTTTATTGTTATTGTTGGCCAACCCCAAGTCAACACTGACTGAGTAAACAAACCTATGATCTTCGTCACAGGCATTTCGGCTATGACCATCCCATCTTTTTTTGTACATCACGTACGTACTTCATTACCAAATGCATCCTTCCCGGCTGTTTTGTTTGTTTGTTTGTTTGTTTGTTTGTTTTTATTTCTTTGTTTACTAGTTTCAGCTCGAGAGCTACAACCATTCTGGGGCACTGTTGTACAATTGGGTTTAAGAAAGCAATAATACCAGTGACTCCCAACGTGGGGTCCGCAAAGGTAGTACTGGAGATTCCTGAACTAAGTTCAACATTTCATATAATGATAAGAATATTAAAAGGAATCTATGGGAGAAAATTCATATAAATAAAAGAGTCGGGAACCACTGGTGGGATTGAAGCGTCTGTGAAGATACTTCTTCGTTAACCTGATACGTCTGTTGCCGCTTTTGTTATCACTGCTACGAGTACTTCTGTTACTGTTATTGTTATTATTTGTGCCACTGTTGCTTCGGTTGCTACTGTAAATATCTAAGTAGTGCTTGTTACATATTTTGTTACATTTACATTTGTGTTTCTTTTATGTTTCATCCTCTTTGAGTTATTGAATGCAAGTCGGATTTGGTGGGTATACAAACAGACAAGCGTGCATCGCAACACATTACACGCACTCACACAACACACACACACACAGGTATATATATATATATATATATATATATATATATATATATATATATATATATATATATATATATATATATATATATATATATATATATATATATACATATATATATATATATATACATATATATATATATACGTCGGTAAGATTGTTAATTTTGAAACCGGTCCCTATTTGATAATGATTTTTTAGGTAATTTTAAATGTCTTGCCCGCTTACGCTTTGGTAGTCCGCTAAATTTCGTTTTGAGAACAATTTAGGTCTTAGTAGACACAAGATGTGATCTATTTCTAGCACATTGAATGTCCACGTTAGTGGTCAACGTTATATATAAAAAGATAGATAGATAGATAGATAGATAGATAGATAGATAGATAGATAGATAGATAGATAGATAGATGTGTCTGGGGAGAGTCATACTGCCTTAATATCTAACACACACGCACCGATTCAATTTCCACTCATTTATTATTTATATTTTATGTCTCATAATCTCTAGGTTACTGAATGAAAGGCGGATTTGGCAGGCATACCAACAGATAAACACAGATAATACATAAACACGTGCGCGTGCAACATACACGCACTCACACACGCAATCAATATACATACACTCATACACATGTATATACGTGTACGTACACACATATATCCCCTCGGGACGCCTTTCTTTCAATTGTTTGTATACACATGAATCTATGCGCACATAGCCATTTGCACCATATGAAGAAGTCATATGGTGCTTCTGAATTATATTATCCAAGTAATCGTCTTTACGATTATATTTCACGTCTGCTGGGGTCGTGTGAGTAAAGGGGAGGGGTTTTGTTCGAATTTTGCGTGCAGGTGTTCGCTTTTTTTTTTCTAGTCGTTTAGTCCTTTTCTTGGTAACCGCCGTGTATTCCTCCGCCGGTGTGACGACCTTTATGTTCTCCGCTGGAGAGGGAACTTCAATCGCCGATGCCAGCACGTTGTTCTCCTCTGGGGCTTTTCCTGCTTCCTCCTCTGATTCTTTTGTTTCCTTCTTCTTCTTTGTTGTTTTCTCCTCTGTAGTCGAGGGGTGCCTCTGTTTTGGGAGGGTCACATTCTACACGCAAGTGGCCCTTCTTCCCGCATTTAAAACATCGAGGCTACTTCCCCTCGACTTAACACAATCTCATCCCCGATCATCATAAGATCGAGGATTTCTTCTAGGTATTCCGGAGTGGCCTGAATTAGGATATTTATGCTCTGCCCCAACCAATTTTGGGCGGCAAAGCGGGTGATTTGAAGTATATTCAGTTTCTCCTCGCGGAAAAAAACAAAGTGCTTCCACATTCCAAGCAGCATCTACCTTCAGGAAAACCTCTTCAATTCTTATCCGGGACATTCTACGTCCCAGATACGGTGGTAGTAATACTACCTTCTTCGTTTTGAGCGTTCGTATCAAGTGCTCTTTGGCTTTCTCATTGTCCTTAAATCTTATTTCGATAGAGGCAAATTTCTTGCCCCGAGCCACATATGTTATGTCGTTCCATATGGGCTCGAAGCATTTCTCTATCTTGTCCTTGGCGACAATGCCGATCTTTTTTTTCTTCCATGTTGACAGTTTTATATATTATGGTTTTACTACGAGGTTGTGTAGTTATTTCACTTGGTGAGAAGATGCGAACATCACCCCCATATATCGTTAGAATGTTATAACAGGCCTGGTATTCCATTCTAGTTATGTATAAGTCTTTATGCGACACGTTCGTGACTGCAGCATAATCCTTCGTTATCAATTTTTCTTTTGGAGCCATTTGCTCCGCTTCTATATTTTTATCATTTTCCATTTTTGAAAAACAAAAATTCTCTACGGGAATATTATTTTACTCTGAAAAAGAGGGTAAAAGAAAAACAGTTCCACAACAGAAAAACAGTACAGCGTTCAATTCCTTTCCCCCGCAGGAGTAACACGCAATTTTCAACAACGCCCACAAGTAGGCAGAATTTTAAACGATAACAATTTAGCACAACAATACCTTGACAGGTGTAAAAAATTCCACAACGCAGAAAGCAACCGGATTCCATAACACTCAAGTCGTTCACAAGAGTTACAATACGGTTGCAAAATCTTATCTAAAGATAATAAACTATAGCAGGAACAATCCAAAATTTTCTGATACAAAAAAAAATTCTAACACAAAAAAAAAAATTTACTTCTATATACTTTCAGAAAAGTAAAAGTAGAAGAAAACGTATGGTTGCAGAAAGGGATTACCTCTGTAAATTTAGGTCCTAAGGATGGCAAGAGATCCCCTTATGCACAACTTACACTTGTTAATATTAACTCTAAAATAAGGGGCCCTCGAGATTATAGACCATTCAAGAGAGTAACTTTATTATTCCTCTTTAAACCATGTATATAAGAGGTAAGTGTAGTGGAGTTACAATATTTTTCGTTCGAAAACGAATTCATGTGGGCCCTATACCTCGCCTTAAAATTGACAGTACTGCCTATGTAAAACCTATCCAAATTACTCTCCTCTTTAACAACGCATTTATAAATAACATATGTAGTCAGATAGAATCCGTCAAGGGGACATAATCTAGGGTTTCTATAATTACAGGATTTACCCGAACCATCTTTATATCTGTTACTAATACTAACGTTACTTATCTGGCTTCCTGCATTCTTCCCCTCGGATATTCCATTAAAGGGTGTCGATAAAGCCAGTGAAAGTCAATGGTTTATAACACCAACCATACTTTGCTCCAGACGGGTTAGTATGTATCCTATAATCCTGAACTTGTAATTTGGGTAGAGTAACTACAGATTTCTCAGTAGTTCAGCGTAAGTATTCTCTTTTTCACTGCTCCTGCTCATGAACAGAGAAGCACATATTGTCAGCAACTTAGGAATATGCTCGAGTGCTAAGGTGAAGCAACTAACAAGCAAATCTGTGGTATTGTGCAGAATATTTGCAATAACGATATTTCTGCTTCAGCATCTCAGTGCTGGCTAAAATGTGATGGAAAATAGGTCAGTTTCAAAATATTGATGTCCAGGTCACAAAAGCAAACTTTGAAGGGAATGGTATTCATTTCCTTCGATTTCTAGACAGAAGTATATAAGAAATAACGTTTCATGCTACTCCATTTATTTAAGCAATGTAAGCATTACATTAAATGTAAAATGCAGAGCAATCTTCAGCTGCACAAAGATATAGAAATTTACTGAAATTTCATTTCAGCAGAAGGACATATTATTGTAACTACATTTAAACACTCCAAGTGGAAAGGAAGAATACAAAAAAAACATTTTGACATAGCCAGACCATACAGCTACTGAAATATATATATATATATATATATATATATATATATATATATATATATATATATATATATATATATATATATATATATATATATATATATATATATACAATTTACAATAGGTACCGTTAATTCCATTATTATCCAATGTCACATTGGATAATAGTAGAATTAACGGTACCTTTTGTAAATACATTTTATATTTTATTCTCGTATAATTCGGCAACGAGGATATGGTACACAGGGAAGCTGCTGTTGATTTCGGCGCGAAACGAATCAGTAGCAGCACAGATTTCGTGAGGGACAGGTTACCGATCCCTTCCAATGGTGACAAGTGCTGATGAAGCTAAGACATATTAATGTCAATGCAGAAACTAGTCCACGTAAATACACATGTACCTAAGTTGATTGATTTGCCCTTTTTTGCCTTCATTTCATTTTTGTAGTAATTACCAGTGTACTTTTTAGCGATTTAATAACGGGTCTTGGCTGTTATTTCAAGCAGGTAGATGTACTTAGTATGTCCTTTGATTAATTATATATATATATATATATATATATATATATATATATATATATATGCATCTGCACACGTACGTGTATATGTGAGTGTATGTATGTGCATATGTATGTGTGTAAAATACATACATATATATATAGACATACTCGTGTGTATATGTGCGTGTGCGTTCCATGCATATGTGTATATAAAGTCATGTGATTATGCTTTACATATATATATATATATGTATTTACTAGCTTAAAAGCCGCCCCATCGGTCAGCTTTTGAGCTAGCTCCTTGTGGAGGTCTCTTTATTGGGGTTGGCCCCAACAATAAAACTTCATGAATTGAGTACAGATTAAATTTTATTAAACTTGACCAATATTTTTCAAGCAATGAACAATTTTCATCAAAACAATGATATAATTTGTCGACTTGGAACTTATTGCAAAGCTGCATGATAAACATTTTTTTATCTTCCCATTCGGGGGTCAGTACAATTTTCTTTTCAGTCTAACCTCTTTCTTTCTCTCTCTTTCAGCAGTACCACCACCATCGCAATCACAACTGTCATACGCACACACCATTCAGATTTCTGACGCCACCATCATCAATACCGTTGACTTCAAAACCTCCCCCACCACCATACCACCACCACCACCACCACCATCACCACAGTCTTTCACATCGCTTACTATCACCGTCACCGTCAACTCGGAGTTTTATCATGGCTACCGAATAAGTGTCACATATTTTTACAGATATATATATATATATATATATATATACACATACACACATGCACACACACATGTAAATGTAAGTGCGTGTATGTGAACATATGTGCATGTAAAATATATACATATATATAGACTTACTTATATGTATTTGCGTGTGTGCGTTTTCATGTATACGGGTATGTGTATATAAACTCGTGTGATTATGTATACTGTCTATATGTGTGTGTGTGTGTGTGTGTGTGTGTGTGTGTGTGTGTGTGTGTGTGTGTGTGTGTGTGTGTGTACTGTGACAGTGAGCACAACATAAAATAAGAACGTAAAACGTTATTTAAAAAATACGTAATATGAAAGTAGAGCACGTAATGACCGTTGTTCGTTGTTTTGCTTGTGGTTTTTATTTGTTTGTCGTTTTCTGAAACTACAATTGGTTTCCGTCCAGAAAATTTGCATTTTATTTATTTATGCATTTATTTTATTATTTGATATTTTCTTTTGTCAATTTAGGCGGAGAATCACTTATGTTTGACGCATTGAAAATTTTAGCTTATATCACTTCCTAAACGAATGATTAAAAATTTTGACCGATTTCACTGAGGTAATATCTATTTATTTATTTATTCTATTTTTTATCTTTGCATTTACAGTCATTTCACAGCGGCCGAGCTGGGGAACCGTCTTGAAGAATTTTTAGTCGAATGTATCGAACTCAGTACTTATTTTTTTAAAAGCCTGGTACTTATTCTATCGGTCTCTTTTGCTGAACCGCTAGAACACGAGAATGTCAAAACACCAGCGCCTGTTGTCAAGCGGTAGGGGTGGGTAGCAAACACAGACACAAAAGCACACAGATATATATATATATATATATATATATATACACATATACATATATACGACGGGCTTCTTTCAGTTTCCTATTTCATTACTGCCGACAACGGGCTACACACAGAGGGAACAAACAAGGACAGACAAATGGATAGTCGATTATATCGACCCCAGTGCGTAACTGGTACTTATTTTATCGACCCCGAAAGGATGAAAGGCAAAGTCGACCTCGGCGGAATTTGAACTCAGAACGTAAAGACAGACGAAATACCGCTAAGCATTTCGTCCGGCGTGCTAACATTTCTGCCAGCTCGTCTGGCAGAGACGTTTGAAAATCCACTCACAAGGCTTTGGTTGACCCGAAGCTATAGTAGAAGGAACTTGCTCAAGGTCCCACTGCGTGGGACTGAACCCCCAACCATGTAGTTGGGAAGCAAGTCTTTTACCACACAGCCACACATACGGTTGTATTTATTTATTGTATATTTGTTCGAGTCTTGCTCTTATATTTCCGTCACCAGTTTATTGTTTGATTCTTTAATGTGTAATGTGTGTGTGTGTGTGTGTGTGTGTGTGTGTGTGTGTGTGTGTGCGTGCGTGCGTGCATGCGTGCGTGCGTGCGTGCGTGCGTGCGTGCGTGCGTGTGTGTGTGTGTGTGTGTGTGTGTGCTCGCGCGTAAGTAAGTATATGCATTTATGTGTATGCGCATGTATCTTTTAACTTTTACTTCTTTCAGTCATTAGAGTGCGGCCATGCTGGGGCACCGCCTTGAAAAAGAAATTTAGGCGCAATAGTGGCTGTGCGGTAATTAGCTTGCATACGAACCACATGGTCCCGGGTCTAGTCTTACTGCATGGCACTTTGAGCAAGTGTCTTCTACTATAGCCTCGGGCCGACCAAAACCTTG
The DNA here is from genome assembly GCF_046866305.1 of Octopus bimaculoides. Classification (NCBI taxonomy): domain Eukaryota; kingdom Metazoa; phylum Mollusca; class Cephalopoda; order Octopoda; family Octopodidae; genus Octopus; species Octopus bimaculoides. The sequence goes on along the minus strand of NC_142928.1, from coordinate 175,571,298 downwards.
TGAGTAGTTTTGGTAAACGGAAACTGAAAGAAGCCCGTCGTCTGTATGTGTGTGTATGTGTGTGTGTGTGCATGTACTTGCGTGTGTGTGTGTGTGTGTGTCTGTGTGTGTGTGTGTGTCTGTGTCTGTGTATGTTTGTGTGTCTGTGTTTGTCCTCCTATCATCGCTTGACAACCGATGTTGGTGTGTTCATGTTCCCATAATATAGCAGTTCATCAAAAGAGACCGATACAATAAGTACTGGGCTTACAAAGAATAAGTCATGGTGTCGATTTGTTCGACTAAAGGCAGTGCTCCAGCATGGCCACAGTCAAATGACTGAAACAAATAAAAGAAAAAGAAAGAAGATAAAAGGATGAATCGACTCTAGTACTTATTCTATTGATCGCTTTTGCCGAACCGCTAGATTACGGGCACGCAAGTCACTAACATCGGCTGTCAAGAGATGGTGGGGGACAAACACAAACACAAAGAAATTCACACACACATACACAGACACACACACACATATTGTAGGAACGCATTGTGAGCAGCGGTGTATAACAATATCCAATAGTCTCGTCAATACATTTAGATGTAGATAGATAGATAGATAGATAGATAGATAGATAGATAGATAGATAGATAGATAGATTAGGCAAAAATCAATATTGTTTACCTATAGGTGCAGGAGTGGCTCTGTGGTTAGTAGCTTGCTTACCAGCCACATGGTTCCGGGTTCAGTCCCACTGCGTGGCACCTTTGGCAAGTGTCTTCAACTATAGCCTCGGGCCGACCAAAGCCTTGTGAGTGGATTTGGTAGACGGAAACTGAAAGAAGCCGTCGTATATATGTATATATATATATATATATATATATATATATATATATATATATATATATATATATATATATATATATATATATATATATATATATATATATAGGTACGTGTGTTTGAGTGTCTGTGTTTGTCCCCCCAACCATCGCTTGACAACCGATGCTGGTGTGCTTAAGTCCCCGTAACTTGGCGGTTCGCCAAAAAGAGACCGATAGAATAAGTACTAGGCTTCCAAAGAATAAGTCCTGGGGTCGATTTGCTCGACTAAAGGCGGTGCTCCAGCATGGCCGCAGTCAAATGACTGAAACAAGTAAAAGAGTAAAAGAGTAGTTAAATATGTTGTTAATGAATAGATTATATTTTGTTCTCTTTCTCCCACTCACAATGATTTCTTTGTTTATGGTTTTTAACCAAGCCTGAGATTTATATGAAAGTAGAAAAAAGAGGTTGTTATTAATGCCATGCCTTTTTCCAGAGGAATTAATAACGTAAAGGTTATGAAAAGGTTCAAACAGTTCAAAATGATCCGCTCGCCAGAAGTTTTGCTCACTTTGTTGCAGCCGTTTCTTTTGTCTTCACACAAGGTTGTTATAAGTCAATGGTTCTCAACCGGGGTCCATATGAACCTTGGGAGGCCATTTAAGATTGGGGTGGGGAGGTCCACGCAAGTAAAACAGTAAACTGGGGATCCGCAGTAGTATGGTAGGGGTCCATGAAAAAGCTTTGCTTCAAATTCGTGGTCCAGGGTTCAGTCATACTGGGTGGCATCTTGGGCAAGTAAGTATCTTCTACTATAGCCTCGGGCCGACCATAACCTTGTAAGTGTATTTGGTAGACGGAAACTGAAAGAAGCCCATCGTGTGTGTGTGTGTGTGTGTGTGTGTGTGTGTGTGTGCGCGCGCGCATATCGTTGGGTCTTTGTGTCTATGTTTGTCCTCTCTCCACCGCTTCACAACTGGTGCTGGTACGTTAACGTCCCCATAACTTAGCAGTTCAGAATATGAGAGCAATAGAGTATGTACCAGGTTTAAAAAAAAACTAAATACTGGGGTCGATACATTCGACTAAAATTTCAAAGTGGTGCCCCAGCATGACCACGGTCAAACGACTGAAACAAGTAAAAGATAAAAGATAACAGATTGCAAGAAACAATTAGGTTTCCTTCTCTAATCTTTTACATAGACGCAGGCGTTTCTGTGTGGTAAGAAGCTTGCTTCCGGGGATCCCGAATGGCCTCCGCAGATAGCTGTTGAGGTCATAACGTTGCCCGTGTTGCGTAGGCTGGAGGGACTTAATGAGGAATATCGCTTGTAGCCGGGCGACGCCGACACGTCACCCGCTTTGTGTTTAAATGAAGCGTGGGCGATGGCGGAATATGTGGTCACAAGCGATGCTGGGGAGGAATATGGATAAGAGGTTGAAAAGCCCCAGTGTTATGAATTGATGAGGGGTTTGAAACCTTATTCTGTTTAACAAAGTAGAGGCGCAATGCCTCCTTTTTGTGTCAATGAACATTATGAACAGTGTAAGAGGCTTGTTGCCTCATATATAAGAGAACAATGTTTTCGGGGATCAAACGATCGGCGGGCGTTGCTTGTTCCCCCCATTTATTCATTAATCATCATTTTTTTCATCTCACATAGCATTATGTCTATGTCCAGCCCGCAGCTTCCTTTTTCTCTGTATGAGGCCTTTATGGCCAATTTTAATGAAATAAAGAAGCTTGCTTCCGAACCTCATGGTACGCGGTTCAATTCCACTGCATGACACCTTGGGTAGGTTCCTTTTACTATAACATCGGGCCGACCAAAGCCTTGTGAACGGATTTTATAGACGGAAACTGAAAGAAGCTCGTCGTATATATATGTATATACCTGTGTGTGTTTAAGAACAAAGATCTGATCCATATAACAAAACTGAGTGTCTACCAAGCAGTCGTGATCTTCACTCTCCTCTACGGTTGTGAAACCTGGGCTCTTTACTGAAGTTATGTAAAAAAAAAAACTAGAGCGATTTCACCAACAAAAGTTCCGCTCTGTTATCAATATTAAATGAAACGAGTATGTGGCCGATGTCTCTGTTTTGGAGAGAACGAAAAGCAGCAGCATCGAGGCTACCATCCTAAACCATCGTCTGAGATGGGCGGGCCACGTAGCAAGAATTAAAGAAACCAGACTGCCGCGAGAAATTTTATGCAGTGAACTTTACACTGGAAGAGGACCTCGTGGCCGTCCCCTCCGTTGATACATGGAAGCAAAGCTTAAAACTGACTGGAATCGATCTCAAAGCTTGGGACGTTGGAGTTCAGGACAGGCCCGGTTGGCATTATTCCATCTCCCCAGTAACAGATCATTTTAAAGCTGAACGACTGAGGAAAGGGGAAAAGAAACGACAAAAAAGAAAATGGAGGCTACAACAACCAAAGCCTCTACCACGGATCCCTTGTGAACTTTGCAACAGACGCTTCCATGCAAGAATCGACCTCTTTAGTCATGAGAGGCATAAACACGGACAGAAGGGAAGAAATGGTCAAGAAGAAACCAAATAAATTATCGGACACACGATAAAACGCCGTCTGTTTGCACCCTCTCAACCGCTTGACAGCTGGTGTTGGTGTGTTTACGTCCCCGTAATCCAGCGGTTTGGCAAAAGAGACCGATAGAATAAGTACCAGATTAAAAAAGATACTGGGGTCCTTTCATTCGACTAAAAGTCCTTCATTAGACTGGGGGTCCTTTCATTCGACTAAAGATTCTTCATAAGACTGTGACCAGATAGTTTAACAAGTTTCTGTTGCCAGAAACATGTTCTTTCAGAGAGTACTACTGCAAACCTGCACAAGTGAGCGTGTGAAAAGCAAAATAGAAATTTTAAAAGAAGTAACTTGCTTCTAAACATTGCATGTTTAAATATAGGGATCCATCAGAATAAAATAGTAATCAAATAAGTCAATAGATACAAAAAATTGTCGAGAACTGCTATTATAAGTGAAATATATGATCGAATAAAAGCAATATCTTTCATCATTATTTAGTTACCCTAAGGCGGCGAGCTGGCAGAATCGTTAGCACGCCGGGCAAAATGTTCAGCGGCATTTCGTCTGTCTTTATGTTCTGAATTCAGATTCCGCCGAAGTCGACTTTATCTTTCATCCTTTCGGGGATAAATATGTACCAGTCGATAAAATATGTAATCGACTCGCCCCATCACCCGAAGTTTCTGACCTAGAGTCAAAAATTGAAACACTTATTTAGTTACTAATTGGAGGGAAATGGTGTTAATTGTTAATGGGAAGTCAACGGCCAGCACAAGTCGGGCGGTAACCTACTTCTTGCCTTACAACGGCAAACACACACGTTACATCATTTTTTTAAATAAACTTTTTATATCTGTCATTCATATGAAAAACGGTATTTAGGTTAGTATTATGGTGCTTAATATAGCGAGCATCAAAAATTGAATTACAAATAGTTATGTGGTAATATAATGACTAACTTTGAAAGCGGCGGTTTTGTCGAATCTCGGTTTTGCTTCCATATCTGGAATTCCTATCTAATCTACTACAGATTCAACTGTAAGAGCTAGGTCATCAGCATATAGGAGTCTCCTCAGACAGCCCGTCTTTAACAGTACTATAATAGCAAAAGGAGACTGGGACATCTGTCAACATAATAAATTCATCGCTTACTCTCAATTTACTAACTGCACCTTTGTACATGGCTTTCGCAGTCCTCAATAGAATTCATCTGTTTTAGGGAAAACGAAATTAATAGGCTTTCCCCAGATTGACGAATGCTAGTGCAGCGCTATACACCTAGCTAAGTACTCCTTGAAGTTGGCTTACTTGGTAAAGGACATTAGTAGTACTTCTTTCTAGTAAAAAAAAACCACACTTCATCTCATCTAGTCTCTCCTCCTAATCAGCTTAATATAACTCTTTCAGTAAATTTTCATAACCATGATTTGATCCCTGTGTTTCGAATCATTTGACTTCACTTCAGTAACAATACTTGCACATCAAGATACCTGTTTTCCATCCCAATAAAAGTAAATAAAAATGTTTAAAAAAAAATACACAAAAATCATCGGACTTTTCAAAAGGTATAACAGACTAATCTAGATTAATTTAGTTTAGTAAACTGGGCTATATATATATATATTTAATAGTTACTGTTGGCATCGTTGCTGTGTTGCTTTCCCTCTTTTTCTCTGTACAATAACTTGGCAAATACTGCCAAGTATCTCCGACATTTATGGCTTAGTTAAACAATGCATGACCTTATTTCATAAGTGCAAATTTGCAAGCAAGGACACATTTGCATACTCTCAAACACACTACATGTATATCGCTTATATATCAGGGTGTATCAATTTTAATCTATATATATAAAGATGAGAATGTGTGTGTGTGTGTGTCTGTCTGTGTCTGTGTGAATCCCTAAAATTTGAGAACTACACAACTAATTTCATACAAATTTTACACCTGCCTTACTTAGGGTCCATGTAGTGTCGTAGGCCAAAAGAATTTTTCACTTCTTGCGTAGTGCGAGCCCGCAGCAATATCATATCACCTCCACTATTACAGTATTACGTGTCAAAAGTGAAACAATACCATCTCTCTATTGTAATGTCAGATATTTTCACTTTAATAGTTTCACTTTAATACTGAAACTATTAAAGTGAAACTATTATCTCACATACAGACATACATATATATAATATACATATATTTTGTATATATATATATATATATATATGTGTGTGTGTGTGTGTGTGTGTGTGTGTGTGTGTGTGTATGTATATACTAGCAGACATACCCGGCGTTGCCCGTGTTACATGCAATTGAAGAATTAGAATTTTCTGTTATATTTTCTCTAATGAACTGGAATACCTATGATTCGAATTTCATCAAAATTGCAGATGACGGTTCTTTCCCTTTTTACACACTGCCTAAATTCATCTTTTATATGCTCAAAGAGAACGGTGATAATTTTCTGAAATAGTGTTCTGATTATGTTATAGGTTTTATTGCGTTTAGAGAAGGTCTTTACTTCACTGATAAAGTTTTGGCAAGGTAGTGAACGTTTGTAACAAATACATTTTCTTCAAAGTCAAAAATTCACTAAAAATAATCATAGTGCCCCACTTACTCTTACTGGAAAATGGAAAAACAGATTTTCGGAAATAACTGTTTGAATTTCTCCGTTTTTGTCGGGGTTTCCCCACGCTTTTTTTTTTTTTTTTCATGCATTGCAAAACAATGAAGGGCAGCCGTTTTAAAAGAAGAATTTTTAAGACCCATGTCTTTTAAATGTTGGTATCTCTACCTTCTCTCTCTCTCTCTCTCTCTCACACACACACACACACACACACTCGTCATGGCTTTGGAACAGCAACAATGATAAAAATGATTTTTTTCTTTTTCGTAATTTTCTGTCATTTTATCTTATTCTACAGTCTGAAACATGCAACTCACATTAAAAGAAAAAAAATCTTACCCCACTCTTCCTCCTTCACTATACTTTTTACAATGAAGGAAAAGTCAAACACCGCAAGTGAATGTGTGAAAAACGAAATTTGAATTTTGAAAAAGTGTATCTATAAAACGACATTTTCAGTCATTTACTTAAACTTTCTCTGCTAACTCATCAAATTCACTTATTTGAAATAGATGAGTTTTGAGATTTAAATTTGTTCATTTTCTAAGATTTTAATTCTTGTGTCTAAGGGGTCCACCGAACTTGAAGTGCCCAGGACAAACATGACTTCAGACAATTATGTATGTCGTGACACTGCATTTTTCCTCTATTCCGCCAGAAATATGAAGACTGGAGCTTAAATCAAAAGCAACCAATATTGATTTTATTATTATCTAGGTAAGATAGATGGTGAACTGGTAGAATCATTATCCCACCAGATAAAATGCTTAGCGTCATTTCGTCTGTCTTTACATTCTGAGTTCAAATTCTACCAATGTCGACTTTCATCATTTCGAGGTCAATAAAATAAGTACCAGTTGTACTCTTGGATCGATGTAATCGACTAATCCCACCCCCAAAATTCCAGGTCTTGTTTCTGGTTACCCTCCCCAGAAATACGCCCATAAAGTTCTTAAGGATTAAACATTTTGTGTGATTATAAGCCAGGAAATGGTCAGACAGACTCCTTTTCATATATTGATTAGTCCGATAAACAATTTTATATATGTATTTCTTTCTAAATCCTCTGTCATTGATGCGTAGCATTAATTCGATTTCATTAGAGCAGTTAATGTTCACTAGTAATTAAAATAAAACTACAAGCAGCAATAATAGTTCTGGGTAAGATGGATTAAGGGAAGTGTTTAATTGGAGTGAAGCACAGTAAAGGTGACGAAACTGACCTGTGAGGAAAACTTAATAAAAAATAAAATATAAAATAAAAAATACACATTTTAATTTCAAGAGAATAAAAGAAAAATGGTTAAATTGATATCAAACAGGAAAACAAAAATAGAATCCGCAGAAACAAGTGACGTTCTGCGCTAATAAAAAAAAAAACATTAATATTCGATATATAAGATAAAGTTCGTTTCCTGCAAGGAAAGGTGAGTCCTGATGTTTCGAAAAGAACTTTCTCCGAGAACAATATTGATACCAGTCTCTGTAAAGTCCATAATAGAAGGAAAACAAATGTATCTCCTAGTAAATAAATATTGCGGATTTTCCCGCTCTAGTATCAAGCTTATTTTTTTCATTGAAGACTTGAATGTATTGGATTGGTTTGTTTCAGAAACACCCCGGGGCTTTAGTTATACAGAAAAAAGTTTTATTGACGACGAGGAAATCGGAAAGTAAAGTTTCGGCTGTAAATTGAGATTCAAACTGTATCGTTGTAATTTACCTTACACAACGTCTTGGTGTTTCTATTTATGTTCTATTTCTTGTGGAAACCACTCAAATATATGGCAAAGAAGTATGCTAGAGTTAGCAGAAATGTCATTGTGCCGGGTTGAATGTCTTTTGGTATTTAATTTCGTCCATATATGTTCTAAGTGCAAATTCAACCGAGATTGTCTTTGCATCTCACACACTTCGAAATCGATAAAATAAATACAATGATTATTGAGATCGTTTCAATTGACCATACCACCTCTCGTACAAGTTTATGACCTGATGCCAATGTAAGAAATCAATATATCACCTCTTGGACAGATTCATAGCTACCGGAGAAAGCTTGTGCATGAGAAAGAGAGAGGGAGAGGGAGAGTAAATCGCTATGGGAATTGTGCTCTGCAAATCACTTAAATCTATTGTCCTAAATGTTCCAGGCATAATGAAGAAATCATTATACCTTCTTTTGTTTATATATAATATATATACACAAAGACATACGTCCATACATCATACATACATACATACGTACATGTATGTATGTATGTATGTATGTATGTATGTATGTATGTATGTATGTATATCATAGCTGAATGGTGAAAGTATCGAAATACCGACTTATGAGACTTGGAGATGAATATCTCATGAGGAGAAGGGAAATGAAAATTAATGGTATTTATCTCTTTTGAAAAAGACTATTAACAGATTAGTGAACACCATTGTAACTTGGGGGTAAGTAGACTCGCTTTAATTAGACAGGGAAATAATTTTTGGCATAAGACCACAAAAATTATGAAGGAAGAGAAATTAAATTGTGAAACGTTCATATTGTTTTTATTGTTTAGCTCCAGGTTAGTTAAGTCAAGCAGACAATGAAACGTACTCCTAGGATTAATCTATCCAAAGTGTTTTCTTTGGTAAAAAAAAGACTGTATGGTGTGGTTTGAGGAAGAATTCGTTTCTGCTAGATCGAGAGGCCACTTAGATTTAGAAGTGTTGAATTTGTTTCCAATGGAGCCTGCTTCCCTGTAAGTAATTTAAAGTGAATTTGCTCTGTTACTAATAGTACTATACAACCTTCAACCTTTATAAAGATCTTGGATTTTTTAGGCTGATTCAATATTCGGAATTTTTCTTAGATCTAATACGCTTTAAATTAAATACCTTACAACAATCAAATTGAAGAGTAGCGTTAGATAGAAATTACAATTAATTTTTGCCGAATGTAAATTAAAAGACCTGCCATTCTGTTTCTCTATTTCGATGCATTAAGCTCGTCATACACTAATAGTGCTTAACTATTATTTTTTCGCATAAATATGATCGGTTAACCGAATCAGATGACTACGAGGGTGGACTGAGAAGTTCATAGGCTGACTATGAAGAAGTGACACTAGAGCGGTGAAATATTGCGTGCATTAATTTCAACACTTTTTATTAATAACTGCATTGTTTCTTTCCAGGTAAACTCATATCTCACTGTTGAAAGAAGACTTCAAAAGTAACTAGTAAAGACTTCTCTTGAAAGTGGACAATATTTGACATCGTGGTGTTATTAAGTACCTGCAGAAAAATGGTTTATCCCCAAGGACATTCATGCTGAGATGGTTGCTACATTAGGGGATGATGCTCCAGCTTTATCAGCAGTGCAGAAATGGGGAGTTGAACCTTGGAGAAAGCCACCAATTTGGAGGGAGGAGTAAGTCGATTACCTCGAAAGAGAGAAAGGCAAAGTCGACCTCGGCAGAATTTGAACTTAAAACGTAAAGACGGACGAAATGCCTCTAAGCATTTTGCCCGGCTTGCAAACGATTCTGCCAGCTCACCCCCACGATGACTACTAATATCTTATAGACATCATAATGCTAACTATCCAATCAGATTTGTAAACAAGTAGCAAACATTTTATCGTGTATAGTCTCTACTTCACCAAATGCTGTTAAGCAAAAACTAGTACAAACAAGTTTAAATTTAATACAGTTGCAATTTCAAAGTAAGACCACAGTAACAAAATTACATTATATTAAGATTGCATATTAGGAGAGAGAATATCTCAGTTGCTTAAGTAACAACACAATTAATGAATTCGCACAATATTATAGTAGATAAAGCTGTGTGCTTCTAGATTTGGTTTCAAACGAAAATGAGGATCTATAGAGAAACAATCGACCCATTCAAGTTCGCTCTATAATTTATCGTGCCTAAACTGTCCGATGACCCGTCCCCGCAGCTATCTGACCTATATGCATTTGTCAATTTATACAGATGATGCCGTACAAATAATTATAATTCGGCTCTTCAGTATAATACATGTCTAGCAAACTAATGGTGACCACCAGTCCTTCAAATGTGCAGTTGGACCCATAGCAATAATTATAATTGGATAAAGTAATTAGTTTTTAAATTTAGAGTGTACTCTCCACCCCCTTTTTTTATTATTTAAAACCGGTTTATAACATATGCTGCACTAGCTTAAACCGGTCCTGAAAAGCAGATTGCCCCTCTTGCAAGTAATACAATCGAAACTTAACGGTGTAAAACCTTGTGTCTTGTGTTGATTTGGTTCATTGATTCAACCTGAGGTTAAAAAGCAGCAACAATAACGAAGTGACGACGACAATAACTGTTAGTTAAATTTATCAGTCTGGTAAAGAAGAGAAGCAAAATCGACTTTGAGGAAATTTTGAACCTAAATTTGAGACGTGCAGAATTAGATAATGTAAAACACCTTGTCAAGATTTGTATGCAGTAGACCCCCACCCCCACCCTGTTGAGAGGTATATGCCATTATATGAAATCTATTTCACCTCCCGGCAGATTTGGGGTCTAATACAATGTAATAAATATTTTGATACTTCTTTATACAGAGGTGTACGGTCAACTTCTACAGATGAAAAGGTACTGTTAATTGTACCGATGTTTTTTCTTTAATATATTAGTGGTTCTTTTTTTATTAACTAAAACACAGAGAGTGAGACACATACACACACACACACACAGGGCCAGAGAGCGAGTCAGCGAGGGACTTCACCATCCAGCACCACAGATTAGAAAGATGAAATTAAACACGTCAAAAACAATTTAATCCGGGAATGTAACGGTTCTGCCAACCCGTCCAACCTGCAAGAAATTAATACTAACAACAGATTAGGAAAAAAAATAGAAATTGTAATAGCAACGACAGTGTCAGCAGCAGCAGCAGCAGAAGCATCAACAACATCATCATCTTCATCTACAACATCATCATCTTCATCTACAATAACATCAGCAGTAGTTGATGGCGTCACGTACGTACTCTTTGATTGATTGAAAGACACTGTGGCAAGTTCAATAGTAACACCTAGAAATAAGACACCACCACCACCACCACTACTACTCCAACCTCCTTCTCACCCTTTTTTTCTTCAATGTCTTATGTGTGACGTCAATGGTGATGGAAGAGAAGAGTCAGGAAACAATTGCTTTCTAATATAAGCACAAAGCTACAAATGTTATGGGGAGGAGAGTTATAACGATAAAAGAATTAAATGTGAGAAGGGAACGAACATCAGATGAAAATATTTTTCCAGAAAATATATAAATAATAAACAGCAAATTACAAGCGCGCAGACCTTCTAAATTGATAGTATTTTATATTCAAAATAATCACTTTTGATTGGACATGCTTTGAGAAGACCAACTGTACAACAGATTACTCTTCTGAACTTCAAAACCTAGGTTGCAGTCTTGTCGTATTACGGGGAGCTTTAAGAAAGTCCTATATAAACTTTCCAACTCGATGATGATCTAACCAGATGCAATACTGGATTTGATGAAAAATGTTGACTTTGACCCTAATGGTGAAAGCGGGTTGGCCAGTTTTAAGTACAAAGCATACCTTAGGTTATAAGCGGGTTACCCTCTGGGGAAATGAATTAGGATGTCGAAGATAAAGGATTATCTTCGAGTACCTCAAGAAAGTACCAATCAAGTACTTCAGTAATTGATTGGTACTTTATTTTATCGACTCGGTAATAATGAAAGACGAACTCCACTTTAACGATGCATAATAATAATAATAATAATAATAATAATAATAATAATAAATAATCGTTTCAAATGTTGTCACAAGGCCAGCAACATTAGGGGAAGTGGTTAAGTCGATTGCATCAAAGCCAGTACCTGACTGGTACTTTATTTTATCGATCCTCAAAAAATGAAAGGCAAAGTTGACCTAGACGGTCTATGAAGTCAGAATGTCGAGGGACATAACTAAATACAGCAGTTGAATTAGCAGGATAGGATGGTATTTATTAATGTCTCTTTATGTTCTGAGTCCAAACCCTGCCAACAATATTATTATTACTAAACACCACCATCATCATCATCTTTATCAGTTGCTGAGGTAGAAATATTACGGTTATAATCGTGGTGATGATGCGATGACCAGGAAGAATAGTTCGAGCGTTAGTTCTTGACGCGTTCTGATTTCAAATCCCACCGAGGCCTCCTTTGCCTTTAATCCTTTCGAGGTCGTTAAAAAAAAAAGAACCAGTCAAGTACCGGGTAAATGTGATAGACTAACTCCCTCCCATTAAAATGACTGACTTTGAGCCAAAATTTGAAACACCTATACTTATGATTATTGGCCTGAATAATTACTTTTAAAGGGTAAGAAAACAGTTTTTGCTATTAGCAGAATCATTAGAGTTTTATTTGTTTTTCAGCTGTTTTCCGAGTTCAAATTTTACCAAGATCAATTTTACTTTGTATATTCTGGGGATCGATAGAGTACTAACCTCGATGTAATTCTCTCCCTTAAAATGTAATCCCCATTCCTTCAAAATGTGCTGGTCTTGTGCCTAAGTTAGAAACAACTATTTGTGGTAATAGTTGAATAACAATAATCATGAGCCATTCAATAATAATCCTTTTCTACTGAAGGCACAAGGCCTTGAAATTTTTGGGGGGGTGGGGGACTAGTCGATTACATCGACCCCAGTGTTTCATTGGTACTTAATTTATCGACCCTGAAAGAATGAAAGGCAAAGTCGACCTCGGCGGAACTTGAACTTAGAACGTGAAGACGGACAAAATACCGCTAAGCATTTCGACCGACGTACTAACGATTCTGCCAACACGACACCTTAGGTTTCAAATTTTTGCACAAGGCCAGCAATTTCGGGGAAGGATATGTCGATTACATCGACCCGCAGTACTCAGCTGGTACTTATTTTATCGATCCTGAAAGGATGAAAGGCAAAGTCGACCGCGGTGGAATTTGAATTCACAACGTAAAGACGGACAAAATGCCGCTAAGCATATTGCCCTACGTGCTAATGATTCTGCCAGCCCGCTACCTTAATAATAATAATAATAATTATAATAATAATAATAATAATAATAATAATAATAATAATAGTAATAATAATAATAACGGTTCCATATTTTGCCACATGTGCAGCAATTTTGCGGGACGGGATGAGTCGATTACATCGACTTCGGTGTTCAACTGGTACTTAATTTATCGACCTCGAAAGGAAGAAAGGCAAAGTCGACCACGTCGGAATTTGAACTCAGAACGTAGCGATGGGCGAAATACCGCTAAGCATTTCGTCTAGCATGCCAACGATTCTGCCAGCTCGCTGCCTTAATAACAATAATAATAATAATAATAATAATAATAATAATAATAACAATAATAATAATAATAATAATAATAATAATAATAATAATAATAATAATAATAATAAATGCCCGGATGCAGTACCAGGCAGTGGCTCTCATGGCTTCTGATCTTAACTGATTTGAAGTGTTATCATGTACGTTGTTTTGTCTTGGTATAAAAAGATGGGCTACAGCAAATATTCTGCTTAATACCACAGATTTGCTTGTCAGTTGTTTGACCTTTACCAGTTGAGCATGTTCCTTGGTGGCTGACGATATGTGCATCTCTGATCATGAGCAGAAGTAGTGGGGAGCATCATAGCCATGTGTTAAGAGGAATTCTTTGGGGTTTGAATAATTCACCTTTGGAAACATGGGCGTTTTGCTCAACATCCTTAAACAAACCTTATTTAGGGACATTTTGAGCTGGATGGGCTACTCATCCTGAAGAAAATTCTAACTGAGCCCCACCTGCGAGGTCATGCGCTGTTTATTTTGATATGAGATCACCATGTTGCGTACATATGGTTGTGATGCATGTGCCTGGTGTACCCTTATCAGACGGGTAGTCATGATGGGTATAATGGGCTTCGTATATTTTACCCCAGTGTCACTTTGATGGCATGCACTACTCTCTCACTCAATAATAATAATAATAATAATAATAATAATAATAATAATAATAATAATAATAATAATAATAATAATAATTACAGGTAGCAGCAATAATAGTAACATTTAAAAAGTGTCGGCTGAATCCGGTTAGGAGAATATAAAGTGTATTTCTGATCTTCTATCGTCAATTTGTAAGAGAATTTGGAAGACAGGATGTTGTCTTGTTGGATGGAAGGATGGTTGATTGGACAGGTTGGGGAAATGCATGGATGGATATCTCACTGGAAGGATATAATGAGTAAATTATATGGATAGGGAAGGATATGTAGCTACGTGGTTGATTCAAAATTTGAATGGCTGGCCGGAAGGTTAGACGGCTGGTTGGGTATTATTTAGTTGGTTAGTGGGTCGGTTGGTCGGTTGGTCCTTTGAAAAGGTGGATGGTAGGATGAGTGAACGGAGGAAAAGCAAAGCGGCTGGTTAGACGGCTGGCGTTATTGGTCGGCTGGGTGGTTTTTCTGTTGGTTGGTTGGTTGGCTGGTTACTTAGAAAGATGATGAGGTAAATGAGCACCTACACGGTTGGCTAATTGAAAATACGGATGGTTATAGGGATTGATGAAAAATTGAAATATAATTTAAAAAATTTAAAAAAGGTACATCATATCCAACGGATTAACGTTGATCAGAGCAAGATTGATTTAAAGGACCCTTCTATGCCCAAACAATTTTTAATGAAAATACATAACACGGTAAATTTTTTTCTTGTGTGATTATATATGAACTGCCGAATGGATTGCCGCATGTATTACTGGTATGTGGGTAATCTCGATTAGTGAGGCTGTTAAACTTAATCGCTTATTGCGTATTGTAATTTTATATATCGTTTTCTTGGGTATTACATGCCTCTTTCAATAACTTATAGCATTCGTCATTTCCCATTATATATATATATATATATATATATATATATATATATATATATATATATATATATCATGCACTTTATTTGTGTTTTGCTAAGCTATGCGCATGATCCCCCGTCCGTGGAGAAACGGTCTTGCATAAAACCAGTTCGTTGTGCACAAAAAAAAAAATGACTGGGCAGCTCTGATACGAACAGATTAAAATTGTAAGCTATTTTGTTTAGCACTATTATATCAGCAATTTGCTTCCTTAGAAACAGGGTTTGTAGGAATTATCTAGAATATTTTCGCTGGAACCGTACGAGGGAACAGTAGACCTGTCCGTGTTATGAAGATGGACAAAACTGAGATGTTGTGGGACTCATGCCTTAGGTCATGGAGATGTGGGCTTGGCTTCGTAGAAGATTTACCCACTCTTCTGGCAAACAATAATAGTTTATACTATGGCTCAGAAATAATTGAGAGAAGAATATTATATGATGTTCTATTCATGCCTTTCCCAATCGTATATCACCGTTGGTAAATAATGTGTGCTTTAACAACAAACCAACTAAACGGTTACTGCTCTGATCATGTTCGTCGGTGCATGTGAGTGTGAGGGTATGTGCGTACGCATGTGTATGAGTGCGCGCGTGTATGTGTTTACACGCGCGCGTATTCTTTGTTTTGTTCGTTCTGCTTACGTTGTTGAAATGATGATTGCGCGATGTCCTTAGTGGTGTAGGTGGCGGTGGTGGTGATGGTAGTAGTAGTAGTAGTAGTAGTAGTAGTAGTAGTAGTAGTAGTAGTTATACACAAAAGCAGATAAATATTGACTGTGTTGTGGTAGTAGTAATAGTAGTAGTTACTATTGCTACTACTGCTGCTGCTTTGCAAAAAAATACCGCTGTTTCGGCCAAAATCATGTCCAACAAGTCGGTACATACAAATTGTATGCACCTTTACAACAAATACAGACGCACCCACGCAGCGGAAGCGCTGTTACACAAGGAAAATCACGCCCGCTGCGCCATTGTTAAGCGCGCCGTTCTCACAGATAATCTACAGACTAACCGTAAGCGAATGTTTTTGATGTTTTTTTGTCTGTAGCAGATTAAGGTTCGGATAACTAGTAGCAAACAATATCGTTATCTTATATGACACAGATCTATAAACAAATGTAATATACATACATATGCATATAAGAAATAATATGTGTGTGTATGAGTGTGTGTGTGGGCGTATAGGTGCGTGTTTGTGCGTGTGTGGGTGTGTGTGCCTACATGTATGTATGTATGTATGTATATATACACACATATATACATGCGTATGTATACACAGAGACATATATGTAAATACATATATCGATACGTACATATACATAAATAAAAACACATCTATATATAGATAGATATATCCATTTCCATGTAGATATACATATATATGTATACATATATATACACAGATATCACATATATGCGTATAAATATACACATCGCTTGACAACCGATGCTGGTGTGCTTACGTTCTGAACGCATCCCGTGTGTGTTTGCGGTTCGGCAAAAGAGACCGATAGAATAAGTACTACGCTTATAAAGATTATGCCCTGGAGTCGATTTGTTTCAACTAGATACATAGATACATACATACATATATATATATATATATTGTATAGTGTATATGTATATTGTATATCATATTATATATTGTATATTCCATATTCTATACCCCACATTAGTTCTGCAGGAATATAAATAAAACATAAAAAACAGACAGTGTTGGAACTCTTTTAAGCAAAATAATATATATATATATATATATATATATATATATATATATATATATATCGTTTTTGGATTTGGTTTGCAAGATTTTTTATGTGATTTCGTGTGTTGAAGCATATTCTGTTGTGTCTGGGGAGAGTTATTTTCTTATCGTGCCCTAAAATTTAACACACTCACCGTTAAAATTTCCACTTATTATTTTAATAAGTGGAAAGGAAAATAAAAATAATAAGTGGAAATTTTAACGGTGAGTGTGTTAAATTTTAAGGCACGATAAGAAAATGACTCTCCCCAGACACAACAGTATATATATATATATATATCATGTACGCAGGCCTAGCGGAGTGGTTAAGAAGTTCGCTTTACAATTATAAACTTAATTGCTTTGTGTAGTATCTAGGTGAAGTGTCTTTCACTTAAGCTTATAATTGACTTAAATATTGTACCTGTAACTGGTTAAAACACCCTGCAGGACGGATTTGCATTTTAATTCAAAAACCCAGCTTTACCATAGAATGTAACTCATTGATTCGGCTTCAGAAAAACTTAAAAAGCACAGCCCGCACCTATGGAGTACACGAACATTTATTGTCAGACCCATCGGATATCTGATATATATATATATATATATATCCATCGGGTGTATCTATTTACCTCTGACAATAGAGAGTAGTCACCATATTTCATTCTATAATGGCTACCTTTAATGAGTGCAGGATTACATAATCGGACTGTTGTCTAACATACCATCGGATCCCTAGTGCGAAACCGATTGGTGAGATCGGCTGTGTTGGATATTGTACACTTCGTTCAATATATATATATATATATATATATATATATATATATATATATATATATATATATATATATATATACAAATAACAGCTTGGTGCCCTACGCGAATAAGACCACCAAAAAGCTGCAATATGAGAGTGATTCGAAAGATAAACCATACCGCATCGTTCGTCGCGCGGGTTAACAAGGGATGCGTTCAGAACTTAGGTAGAAGATTCCGTTCGAACAACATATTTCAGTCTCCACCCAATGCCGGTACAATCAGCAATAAATAAGCTTACAACTTGTACTGGAATGCACGGAGTGGAAGCACAAATGATACGTGTCCCAGGACCCCGAATCGGAATCAACCGTTTAATGACTGGAAGATGAAGTGATGTGGACTCTTTCTTCACGACTCTCCCAGGAATAGTGGGCAGATGGATGCGTGAAGGATAAATGTGTGTGTGTGTATGTGTGTGTGTGAAGGTTCGTAGTTTAGTGATTAGGATATTTGGCTCGCGATCGTATGGTCGTGAGTTCAATTCCGGGCGACGCGTTGTGTCCTTGGGCAAGACATTTTTTTTTTACGTTGCTTCATTCCATTCAGCTGGCAAAAATGAGTAGTAGCTGTATTTCAAAGGGCCAGCCTTGTCACACTGCCATGTTGAATCTCGTTGAGAACTATGTTAAGAGTACACGTGTCTGTGGCGTGCTCAGCCACATGCACGTTAATTTCACGAGCAGGCTGTTCTGTTGATTGGATCAACTGTCGTCGTAACTGATGGAGTATCAGTTTGTGTGTGTGTGTGTGTGTGTGTGTGTGTGTGTGTGTGTGTGTGTGTGTGTGGTAACAAAATCTGCATAAATTATAATCTATCTAAACAATTTTTTAACCCTTCTCAGTATTAGGTCCTCAATAAATGTCAATGACACTGTATTAAGGTTTGATATAATAAATGCAACAGAACCTCCGTAAACAAGCTAAACCTTTACCAAAACTAGGATCTCGTGAAAGGACAACTCCGAATCAATGTGAACACAAGATACAAAAGGTTCGCAGTCAACAATATATACACATCAAATGTATGCATTAAAGGTATACATTCCATCATCAGCTGCCAAACGGATATCATTTTGATTTCGACACCTTGTCAGTACCATTCAATCCGGTGGAATCAGTTGCGTCAAAATCACACACACACACACACACACGCATGCACACACACATGCATGCACACACACACGCACACACACGCACACACACACAAGCACGCACGCGCATATACACATACACACACATTGTGTGTGTATGTGTGTGTGTGTGTGTGTATAAAGTGCGTGCTTGTAAGAAGCCGTTCAAATATCAGGTAATGCGACATAGACTGACATTTAGACTCAATACGAATACCCAATCTGAGCTTCCGTACAGTTCGTTAAACTCCATTCGCATGCGATTGATGAACTCGAGGCTAGAATGAACGTCTTGGATACCATGAAACCTGCGCCTATATATATAGATACATAGATATACATATATACATACATACATACATATATACATACATGCATACATACATACATGCATACATACATGTATTCATACATACCTACATATATACATATATATATAAATAAGGATAAGATCGGTATTTAAAATATTGATCTTATCAAGTGGTCAGCATGGGAATAAAAACCATCAAAGGTAATAACTATTTAAAATTATAATACAGGGTATCAAGAGATACCACCACGCTGAAAAAATAGCAGTCAAATCCTGACTCCAAATGTATTTGTATTTATGTACTTGAGTATATTTCACTGATGAAGGCAGAGCATTTATGCAAAGCCAGAAATCCAGGATTTGAAATTATTATTTTTACTGGTTTATTTGGTCTTCGTCTTCGCTAATCGTGCCTTGCGGACATTTATTGTGGTTTTGGAGTCAGGATTTGACTGCTATTTTTTCAGCGTGGTGGTATCTCTTGATACCCTGTATTATAATTTTATATACATATATACGTATATGCAAGTAAGTATGTATTTATATATATATATGTATGCATATATGTATGTACATGCATATATATATATATATATATATATATATATATATATATATATATATATACACATGCATGCATAAATGCATATAAACACACACATACTCATACAAATCGTCGTGTAAGATTATAGTATAATTAACATATTTTCTCCTTGTTTTGAAACTTTTGAGGGATTTTTTGTTTTTGTATTTTTGTCTTATTGTCATCATCACCATCAACATCATCATCTAAATAATAATAACAATAATAATAATAATAATAATAATAATAATAATAATAATAATAATGAGTTTTTTAGATAACTCAGACGTATAAGGAGGGGTCATCATTGTATAACTGTTGTTGATTAGGCTGTGATTCCATATTAGGTATATTATGGCGCTCTGATTACGGAATGACGTCAGTTATGCGTAGAATGATAAATGGATTCGTTTAAATAATGATGATGTGGTATCAAATTTACATTGTTCGTTGTAACTAACTGTCTGTCGGCTGAAAGTGGTTGTTTACACAAACTGTAACTTCTACTTGGTGGGAGTTCGGCTGGGGTTTAGGCGGAGGAGGCGCAGCAGCGGCACTGGCTGTGGCCTCGTTGGTGATAGTACTGATGCTGGAAGTGGAAGAGGCGTTAACAGCAGCGACAGAACGAGAAGAGATGAGATCAGAAGTTATCATATCCTGGTTGCATATGTCTGAAAAAGATGTATGTACTTGATTCCGCTGTAGACTGCTCTGCCTTATGACTGCCGGAATCAAAGAAGTTTCTGCCTCCTCACCGCCATCGCCAAAACGTAGGCCAGTGTTATTATAACTGATATACTGTTCAGAACTGTTGTTACTACAACAAAAGTCTGTCGGTTGTTGATGACAGCTGCTGTTGATGCTGTTGCTGTTATTGTCAGTTCTATTGCTACCGTTGTTGTAATTGCCGTGGACTACCAAATCTATCGGCAGTTCTTCGGATATCAGTTGTTCAGTTTCATTCTGTTCTACAACAAATCCTTGTTCTTCGACATCTTCAGGATCAATGCGGTTCTGGTGTGCGGCAGCTGCTTCTTGGCGACGTGTTGTGTTGAAGGTAGGAGAGGTATTGCGGTATGACAACGGAATCTGTGATGGTAGGATACACATCTTTTTCATTTCGTCGGCAAAACAACAGACTAAAAACAAGAGTATAAAGCATATTCCGAACGGAATGATTAATATCATTCCAACAGATCTCTCCATTCTCCTTTCTTGGTACATTCTAGCAATAAAAGGGAACACAGTAATTTCAAAAACGAGGTATATAGTTTCGAAATGTTTTTGTTGCGATCCAATTCTGTTTATGGATTTCACATTCAACGACTTCGTTCACAAGAAATCGTTTCGCGATATATATGATGGATATTCTTATTGGAGAAATTATTGGAGTGATAGACAAATCCGATTAGAAAATGCTCAGGAAAGTTCATTCATGAAATTCTTTTCTCAGAAATATTTCTTTTAAAAAATTCTATTTTCTTTGCTTTTACATCCACTTATATATATATATTTATGTATGTAACTAATTTCGCTCCCTCAAATCAAATAACCTTTGCCAATGTAAGGTATCATAGGAAAATATATTTGATTAGAGAAGAAGCACTCGAAAGGAAAAGTAAATAAGAGGAAGAAAGATGGGCAAAGAGTGAAAAGGAAGATGACTAAGGAAGTGAAGCTATGATCCTCAGAAATGAGCTTCTTACCACTTACTTTTTTCTTTTTTGTTTCCACCCCCCTTTTTTTATCTTTTGCTGATATCGTTGTTGCTTAAGAAATTTAATGTAAATTCCTCATCACATCTAAATTCCAAAGGTTATTTTCTTGATACAATTTCTTCCTGTCGTTCTCGGTTTCACTGAAATATAATTGCATATGTTATAAGAGAACGTATGCATCAATTGTTACTCCAGACTGGTATTTCCATAGAAACCAGGTATAACTAAAAAAGAAAAAAAGGAAAGAAAAGAAGAAAGTAAAAATGTAATAATTTCAAATTGATTATATACAACATTTTAAAATTTCGAAATAAAATGAGTGTGCATGTGTGTGAGAGTGTAATAATTCCGTATGAGTATGTTGTGTTCAAATATGTATATGAGTGTTCACGAGGAAAGGAATCTGTCCATTTAGTGATTTTTAATAATAGAGAAATGGATAACGAAGTAAAAGAAAAAAAGAATCTTTTCTATCGAAATAAGAAACTACTTTACTTTGATATTTGTTTCTAGAATTGTCTTTTTCGATGTTCTGTTACATCAGTTATTTAATATTATGTGAAATGAGGAAAGTGACAACAATTAAATTCCGACTCGAAGAATAATCACTCCATACACAAACGTAAACTTAGAAGAAGATGAAGACTAAATCAAATTAATCGATCTTTGCACTTTAAACGTAACTAATAGTTATTTTATCGATCCCTGAGAGATTTTCATTCAGAACGATCGTATTCTACCACCTTACTGCTTTCTAATTCAAAATAGTTCATGTTTTATACCAATCTGAAACATTATTTACATTATTTACATTTGACGGATATTTGTCCTCATCTTGTTAACACAACATTTCGGCTGCTTTCTTCAGTTGTCTTGGGGAAATTTCGAACTTGGGTTCTCATTCCTAAGGTATTTTTCGATGTTATTATCATCATCATCATTATTACTATTATTATCATTATTATTATTATTCAGGTCACTGCCTGGAATCGAACTCGGAATCTTGGGGTTAGTAGCCCGCACTCTTAACCACTACACCATTCCAACAGATCTCTCCATTCTCCTTTCTTGGTACATTCTAGCAATAAAAAGGAACACAGTAATTTCAAAAACGAGGTATATAGTTTCGAAATGTTTTTTGTTGCTGAGTACACGCCATTGATTGGTTAAAATTACCCAAACACGATAACTTTAACACGAAATAACTTCTAAAATACAAAATTTTGTCAAAAACGTTAAGAGTAAACCATATTCTGCATGACACATTCAACCAGTATCCGAAGTTTCAAACTGCTTAGTTAAAAAAAAAAATAATTTTAAAATCTGTGACTGAGACTGAAAAGATCCCTTACTTGACCTTCGAATGACTGAGAAGATAGCGGTACTACATTAAGAAGCGACTTAACATCTTTCTCTCTCTCTCTCTCTCTCTCTCTCTCTCTTCACCAAATACATAAACTCATGCACAACTATGTATACGTTTATATAACTTTATAAATATTTTCTAGCATCAAAAATATAAAAGTAACAAATTTTACAAAATTAAGATCACACCAATTCGTTTCTGTCCATGAACAGACCAGAACACAAATAAATGTCAACGTTCGTCAGCATACTGAGTAGAGTCACACTAAACTAAACAGACGATCTTTGAAACTCAAATTATACTCTAGACCAATGTCATTGAGAGCTGTATTAATGTATAACATCTCCCAAATCGAAATAAGTTACCAATATATTTTAAAAATATGTTAAGTCGGTGAGCATGCAGAATCGAACAAAATTCTTAGCGGCATTTCTTAGCGGAAAAAAACTCAAACAGTTGAATTTTGGTTTTCATAAAAACTTATTTTGTTGTACTAAACCCAATAATACTTCAAGTTAATCTGTTTATACCAGTTTGTGCAACATTAAACGAAAGGACATTAAGTGCAGTTTTAGGTCAAAGTAGCCGCTATCGTTTCGCTCGTAGCGCTGTTTGATCAGGGTTTTCTGTTAAGCAGCAATAAAAACGGATATCTGTATTTTTAGAACTCAGCTCAGTTTATTTACATTCTTTTTCTTCAGATAAGCGAGACAGTTCCCAGAGAGGTCTGTTGATTGAATCACTTCCAAATATTCGGTTTCCCAATCTCTGATGGACTTCCAGGTTTTTTTTAATCGGTAGTGTACATGACTTGGTGAAATTCATGTTCATTTTAAATATCTTTGTGGGGATAAACATGCGTTGAGAGATTCAAAGACTCGCAGTTCTGAGTAAGGAGTGGCGAAAATATATAATTCAAGACATGGAAGTAACGAGAGGATAAAGAACAAACAGTGCTCTGCATTGTATCATTGTAGTAGAAGCGGCATACAGTGGAATCGGAGTATCTATGAGCTGGTAGATGTAATGCATTGCTGAGTGAATCATTGCTGATCAGTCAGAATACTTATTTGAATGTGATGTAAGATAAGTGAATGTTACAAATATATATAATTCTCGAATTTAGGTTACACTTAAACTTAAATTTTAGCAACTGATTAGAGATTAAGTCTTTTCTGTCCCTGAAAATGTAGTCCTAGCTTGTTTGTTTGTTTTTAAGCGGCTTTTGTAAACGTTTTATATTCGTGGGTCATGGTGACCTGCGAATATGTAACATACAAAATGTACTTGTTCAGTAGTTGTATTAATAGAGTGTTATTAATGTGTAGAGACAGTGAGGTGCAAGACAAATTCTTTTATATATGCTGAGTTGATGTCATTATGTATCTGAAAAGACTAGATTGATATATCAAATAT
Source organism: Octopus bimaculoides (assembly GCF_046866305.1). NCBI lineage: Eukaryota > Metazoa > Mollusca > Cephalopoda > Octopoda > Octopodidae > Octopus > Octopus bimaculoides. Next base: position 175,547,293 of record NC_142928.1, on the reverse strand, counting down.
GAAGGATGTTCTCAAAATTTCTGCTTATGAAGGAAGTAATAGCAGTAGTAGCGATTAGTGTTTACATCGATATCATAAATAAAAAGATAAATGCGCCCTTTTAAAGCCTAGCCAGGCTCATGGGCCCGGTTTCCCGGTTTCAATGGCGTATGTGTTCCCCAGCTCGACGGGACGCCAGTCCATCGCAGCGTTACTCATTTTTGCCAGCTGAGTGAACTGGACCAACGTGAAATGAAGTGTTTTGCTCAAGAACACAACGCGTCGCACGATCCAAGAATCGAAACCACAATCTTAAGATCGTGATGCTGACACCCTAACCACTAAGCCACGCGCCTCCACACATCGATATCATACAGCGTCACAAATACAACCAACGTCATAGTAATGGGATTGTGGAATAGTGGGACAAATCAACTGCTATATACACAAGAATTCAGGATAACAGGAGACTAACGGATTAATAAACCTTCACTCACTAACGTAGCCCTAACACTGACCCACAGACATATGTCTTCTCTGTCTTTTCTATCGTCACTACAACTGTTGCAGCACCTCTGAACTTGCAGGATTCGTACCAAAGGTATCCACCACATCACCACTTATTATAACTATCGTGTCTTATCTTTAAACTCCGACTGAAATCTTCATTCAAACTTTTCTCCGCGAAAATACAAGGTGTTCGGGCTAAATTTGACAGTTTTTATGTTTCTTTTCTTCATACGTTCTGAGGTCGACTCATCCCGCTGAGATCGACTTTGCCTTATATCCTTTCGAGGTCGATAAAATGAGTACCATTTTTCAGGACTTGTGCCTGTCGTAGAAAGGATTATTGGTATCCAAATCAAATCTTGTTAAATTAAACTACCACTGGTATCCACAAATTACCAAATTATCTTTGAAGACATACGTATTAGTGTTATTAGGTATTAGACTAATACCGTATTTTCCGGTATTCAAGTTGAACTATTCCGACAAAAATTTACAGCTAAAAAATATATGGTCGACTTACACACCAAGACAACTCTGGAAGGCCAAAACTTTCACGTAAAATACAGCAGGATTTGAAAAGAGAGTGACGATGTATGAATTTTTAAACTATATGTTTACAAAGAATAAAAAGTTTAGAATGGTACAACAATGCACTATAAAACAAAAAATGGACTATATACCTGTTGTAATTTGGTTATCTATAGTCCGATGATATTTCGGAATTACAATTCCTTCTTCAGATCTTCTTAGCTGGAGTTTCTGCTATAAACTGTTGGAAAACAGTTTATAGCAGAGACTCCAGCTAAGAAGTTTTATAGTGCATTGTTGTACCATTCTAAACTTTTTATTCTTTACAAACAATACACAACGCTTCAAGCGAACTACAATACTCTCTTATATGTTTACACTATATACTCTGTTGACAAGTGTACCGGAAAATATGGTATGCGTTGCATAATATAATTAAAAGTAAGTTTATGTTTGGTGATCCATGATGTTTTCCTCGTGATTTTTGTAGTCGACCTTCTGAAAACGCTGGTGCATTACTATCAAACGGGAAATTACTTTTTATTAATGACACCCCCAAAACATTTTGTTTTGTAATTGCCTCGTAAATAAAATCCAGTTAAATTAAACCACTTCAAGTATACATAAACTGCCAAGAGTTATCTTTGAAGACATAAGAGTGTAATTAGACACTGGACAAATGTAAATTTTTTTATGTTTCTTTTGCTTTTTTTACAATGATTAATGACTAAATGTCAAACTAATTGATCTACAATTTATCTCTCCCCAGAGATTCATAATCACACAAACATGCCCGCGCCTTTGTATTTCTATGGAAATTTGTAATTTTTCTTCAAAGTCTACCGGGAGTTTATATGCAATTTTTGTCTTTGTCGCTCTATCACATCTTTCCTTTTTACAAAGCAAGAACATCCGCTTACTGTCGTTTTCAAACCATTATCAGTAACTAACTGCTGAGAATGAATGCTCAGTAAAATTCTGAGTCTAAATACTCAGTATTCTACCGAAAGAAAATATTCTGTAAATCGCAACAACGAATAATATTTTATTGGTTAAATATTCAGCAGAACCCTTTAGAGTAAATACTCAGAACAACACTTCAGAATTCAAATACACAGGGGAATACATCAGAAGGTAAACCTTCAGTAAACTCGATACCTCACAAGACGATTGTCATTCGGGTATAGATGCTTAGTAGAACATTAGAGAGTATAAATACTTGATAGGACTACACAAAGATGAAATACTTAATGTAGCATAGCTGGAGAATGGGTAAATAGTTAGAAGGAAACATTATACAAGAATGAACATACTAATGACATATTTCTATTAGTTATTAGGTCAATTTAATTTGCTCCCCTGAACGATAAAATAGATTTCCAATAAGACCACTCCATTAACACTAGTTAAAACGCTCAGGTCAAAATAACCGCTATTCTTGCTACTGTTATTGCTTTTTCTCCAGGTCAAGTATAACGGAGCAGATTTACGAGCAAAGGCATTACTGCCATGAGTGTCCCGTTCTTTTCTCAGCATTGTATAATTAAGAATATATTAACCAATGTGATTATCTCTTTTCAAGACGATAGGAGTGTAATTTTAGCGAGATTTGACTACTATTTCTTGCAAGTTGAGAGAGCACATATAAACTCTGTTATAGACTCGAGGCCAAAAGAGTGAAATAGCATGACCTATAAGAGAAATAAATGGTAATTCTCGTGGGAGTGATTTCTGTTATGTGCTTTGTATGGTTGCTTGGTCATTATTTTAGTTGATCGATTTAATATTCTGATAGCGTATTTCTATTTGTCATTACGCCAATTTAATTTGGAAACGCAGATAATAAAATGGCTTCTCGATAACATGACTTCATTAACACCTGTTCAAATGTTCAAACCAAAATAACCTCTGTTGGTTTTTGCTTTTTCTTCAGATCAAGCTTGACGACGCAAACTTATCAGTAAGGTATTCCAGATATTGACCGTTCTGCCTTTCTCTGAGTAATGCATAACAAGGATTACATTATCTCTTTGTAGCCCTCCAATTTCAAGAGGTTAGATCTGTGATTAGCAATACTTTTCTCTTACATCACACTGGATATCATACAAAAAATTGCTGACGTACTTCCCATGGACGGTTTTACAAGATTGTTTTGAAGTTAAAAATTTAGGAAAAAAAAAAAATACAGGAAACGATTACTTACCGTTTTATTGATCGTATTTATGTGTATGGACATTTTTTAAATATGTTTTCTTTTTTTTTTCTTTTTTTTTTTGCAAGAGGCTCAGGCACTTAGTATGGATTTACTAAAACTGTAAATCATATTTTTTAAATTACGTAACAGTAATTTCCATAAAAATTAGGCAACTGTTTTTAGCGCCGAGAATCTTCTCGTTGGCTCGAGATCAAAATAATGAAACTTCGTGTCGTAATGTCATTTCTAGTTTGTTTTTTGTTTTTCTTTTTCTTTTTTCTTTGCTTTCGTTTTGTTTTGTGTGGTTTTCAGTTGCAATATTTCAGTGTAGAAATAACATATTTTTAAATAACTTTCTGCTCTAAATCTGTTCATATATTTCGAATTACTTCCATAAAAACTCGGAGTGTTAATATATTTCACACAAAGAACATTCACAAATCAACTATAAAACTAGAAATATTTACGCAGAAGAAACGGTTAATATTAATCTTAACAATATTATTGTAATGTTTTCGACAATTGCTTAGCACAAGTGCGGGCATGTTTTGGTTTATCATTAACTTATCTTAAGGTGGTGAGCTGGCAGAATTGCTAGCACGTCAGACAACTGCATAGAAGTATTTCGTCCGTCTTTATGTTCCACCGACGTCGACTTTGCCTTCCGTCCTTCGGAGTCGATAAAATAAGTACCAGTTGAGCACTGGAGTCGAAATAATCAACTGTCTCCCTCCAATCAAAGTTCAGGACTTGTGTCAGTAATAGAAATGGTTATTAACTTATCTTATTATCTTATGTGGCCAATAAAGAAAGGATTATTTTATCGGCTAACATAAGGTTCAGTATTTTTTAAACAATTCATTTATAATCTTGTGATAAAAGGCATTTCAGCCGTGGCCATATCGCTTTTGGCTGTTTATTTTGTATAACAGAGTTTTCATTTTCCGATGTATCCTTAGTGATTCTTCTATCATTACTTTGCCAAGTACTTTTAAGTTTATGCTCCGCCGATGAAGTCGTAATAATACCGAAACATGTCTGGAGTTGTCTCTCGTACGTGCTGGAATAATTAAAATATATTAATCACCGACTAATATTTTTTCTTTTGTTATACTTATTTATAATTAGCTGTTTAATGTTCATTGAATTAAATATTAACTTGGCTAATTTCATATGTTGGGATAGTTGTGGATAAACAGAAAATAAAAGTGATATGACAGATAACGCGTTTGCAAGGGCGGACAGGATATCTGGTAGATTAGTTATGGTTACTTAGTACAATAACCGATAAGATAAAAAATTAAAAAAGCAGTGAAGCGACAAAAAGGATTATACGGTATTTAGTTTCCACCACTTATATTTTGGGGTCAAATTCTACAGCAATCGAGTTGGCGTTTCTTCTCTCCCGTATTGATACTAGTAATTAGTTGTAATAAACAAGTTTTAATATCGTCTCAAATGAAGAGGAACAGTCATTATAACATTTTCAGCTACCCAAAGTGGTTGAGTTCGATGCAGCTGATGCTTAATTTGAACTTTTGATTGTTTATGCTGATAGGGAATGTGTGAACTGGTAGGGAGTTCCAGGTATTTGAAGTTTTGAGGAAGCAGGATTTAATGGTATGCTTAGTTGAACAGTAATTATGATTTGAGGAAATATGGTGGATGAGTTTGATACAAAGCTTACAATTTCATAGGGGCAGCAACAATTTTAGTAACGATAGAAGAGATCGAAAGAGTTCATTAGTTTTGGGACTAGTATTTGGCGCGCGTGACCATTAATTAGATGCAGTCTGGAATGGCTGTGTATATAGCAACTGACCTGTGTCACTATCCCACTTCTACAATATTGGTTGTACTTTAGATGTGTTGTGTATTCTATCGTTTTAAACACTTGTCGCTACTACCTCTACTACTATCTATACGGACAGAAACTTTCAGAACATCCTTCATGTTAAACATAACAACCTGGTCTTTTTCAACATAACAAAGATGTCATCAGTACAACCACTAGCTCGTATACACGCAGTTTTCTCTTCATGTCGCTTTTAAAACTACTACAATGTTAGTTTACAAAAGGGCCAGCTAGCCACATATTTCCTTGACCCAGATCCAATTGTTTTCTGTCTCTGTTCTCATCAACCCAAAAGTGTGTCATACATAGATCTCTTGCGAAACACTTATAGAAACCCTTCTGTTCATATCTGAGACCTCTGAAATACCTTACCAACAAGTTTCTCCCCCACATTGAACATCAATTTCTCCGGTATGCAAGACTCCGAAAAGGTCATAGATACCGCCCCTCCTCCTTTAAGTGACTAATTAAAAGGAATGAAAGGTCAACGGAGACTGGAAAATCTATTAATATGAACTCTTTCAGTCGACTTGTTTTTCTGGATATAAGATTCCTTGCCAAAGGCAAATAACAAGCAACAATAGTTATGTAACTGAATGGAACCGAGAACGAAGAAATTAGATATCTGTTGCTAACGTTGCAGCTGTTGTTGTTATTGTTGTTGCATAGATCTAGGTCAGTCATGTGTAAACAAGTATTGAAGCTGTTACCATAACTTCCATGAAGTGGAAGTAGAAAATTTGCGACGGTTTCTTTCTTCCAAAAATCTTTAGAAACGTCAATGAAGCGAAATCGCTTAAGCAGAGAATTAATACAACTGTTTGTCGATTAAAATCATTCCTATCTATTTCGTAGCATATTGTATATTGTTCGATAAGTTACGGCGATGGTGGTGGTAGTCGTGTGGTTCACTTAGTAGAATCAGATAACAGCGTGTAATTTTTTTTATTCGCTTTTGACTCGGGGTTTCGTTCCAGGTAAATCCTTATTATTGTACACATATGATCAAAAACCTTTTAGCCACAACCAACGGTTATATTAGACTATCCAGTATGTCTTTTCGTTTCCATTCCCAAAGTTTTTGGGTATAGTTTGAAGATTTAGTTGCAATTTCTTTGATGTAGAGAGACCACATAGAAGCTTCCTCGTGGATTTATCGAATAAGATAGATATCTACTTTGTTAGTTGTGTCAACGTGATGCATTTGACGCAGTGTTTACTGAGACATTTGGGTAAGAAGGGCATAGACTATAGTTTAAGGGAAGTGTGCAGCAGCTGCTACCTGTTGCTTCCACTTGATGGATTCAAGAACTTGATCTCGACATTCTGCAGTGTACAAACATTTTCTAGATGTTCAAGAAAAGCATCCTGGAAGCGTCACTAATTTCTATGGCTTCCAGGAAAAGGTATGAAAAAGAAATAGTTGCCGATAACTCAGTATACCTATTTCACAATTTCTTCCAAAGTTGCACCAATTTTTCCAATTTACAGAAACAGATTCAAATGCTCTTCTTAGAGGGTAAGTTGAGAGCGTTGAATTTATCAAAGAAAATACAAATGAGTTCTCAGTAAGAAAATTCACTAAATCTGATATTTTTCTTTATAACAAAAGAAAAGTAATTATTGCTTTACTAAGCTTCAGTACACTTTACAAAGCTTCAGTACCCATCTAGTTCCTAAGTACAACCAATCAGCTTTTCCAACATTCCATAATTCAGAATATAATCTAACATTGGTTTGATTGGTTTTAATAAAATTGACGTTCTTGATAATAGCTTTAATTGTGACAATTAATTATGGTCCATTTCCTCTGAAAAGTTCCATTTCCGACAAGTTGACTTAGCGAATCATTTGACATTTCGTGTATTCTGCGTTTTACAGTTATTGGAAAGTGGTTTTAATTTTAACTGTAATACAATGTCCTCAACGTCTACACAACGACACATTTCATATGCAGTGAGCAAAATTAAAGATTCACCAAGATTTGTGCATGCAGAGAGTGTCGGCGAAATTCGGAGTTACAGAAGCAACTCCGCATGGAAATCGCTCAGGACATGCTAGATTGTACAAAACACAACCCAAACTTCATGAAGACCATCGTCACTGGTAATGAGACATGGGTTTATAGTCTCTACTCGGTGCGCTCGGTCGTCTTGCGTAAAAACGAAAATCCGACGAATACGCACAGCACGTCTGTAACCTAGGAGTAACAGCCAGGAACTAACTCGCCTACCGGATATTTTCATGCATGCGCGGGAAGTGTGGCGTCACCTCCCATCGAAATATTTTTACCCACGTGGAATTAATTTTGGTAGTAAAAATAAAGTCGGATACGTTTTGAACGCACCTCGTACATATTGATCTTAACATTTTCCCTCCTGAATAAAAATTCTGAGATAATTTCTACTTGTATAAACAATTATATACGCTAAAATACTTGGAACTATAACAAATAATATAACCCGCCTACGAGGGCTTTAGCTGCCCTGTGAATATATCTATAGATTTTGAATCAATTGTTACAGTCCCCATAGAGGATTTGTGTTAAATAATCAGCTTTTTCTGTACGAATCTAAATAGTTCTAAACTTCTATGATTAATTATACATTCTGTCTTTAATATAATATACGAACATATACCATTTTTCATTTCTAATTCTTATCTTATTCTCAACATTAGTTCATTGTCCCAGGAGTGTCTAATATAGGCACTAGGCCAGAAATTTGAGAGATGAGATTTATAGATAAAAATCGATTCTAATAATTGACTGATACAGTGTTCTATCGAGCTTGAGAAGAAGAAATGCATAGTTACCCTCGGCGAGATTTGAACTCATAACCTAGAGTGATGCAACAAATATCACAAATATTTTGTTCGACGCTCTAACGATTCAGCTATCCCACCAACCCTCTTTGTCGCAATATCGAATGCAATGTACCATTTAATTAATTTTTAAAACACACCTGTACAGATATATATTTCTCTCGAAATACGTTATCAACAAGAAAACTATGAATTTATTTTTAATTCGACGACTTAAAGAAAAAGCGGATCTTTTTTAAAACGGGGGCCACATTTTTCATTAATGTTTTACGTAGTGTTTTTGGTACCGAAAGACTTTCAAACTTCGTATACTTATCTATTTTGTGTTATAGAACAGAAAAATATTTTTGTATTCGAATTTATTTCATGTAAAAAATTGTCTTATTTCGATAATTTCAACCAATCACTGACGTCCATTCAGCCGATATACATTAAGTGCCGACTACATAAACAAACGATTCTTCGTTTTATTTGCTTTTTTCATTTTAAATTTGCTTTAACCCTAACCCTAGGGTTAGGGTTAGGGTTAGAGTTAGGGTTAGGGTTAGGGTTAATTGTTTCAGAATCGTTTGTTTATGTAGTCGGCGCTTAATGTATATCGGCTGAATGGACGTCAGTGATTGGTTGAAATTACAGAAATACGACAACTTTAACATGGAATAATTTATGGATTTCTTTTTTTTTTTAAGAAGACTAAGAGAAAAAGATGTTTTATATGACACATTCTACCAGTGTTCCAAGTTTCAAAGTGTTTCGTTAATGAAAAATGTGGCCCCCGTTTTAAAAAAGATCCGAAAAAGCCTCTGAATCTCAAATTTCAATGTAATGCGTTACCATTATATCAATTTCATTCATATGAATTTAATTCGACGATTTTGAATCTACATGATTCAAAAATGAATTCAACAAATCAAATTTGCTAAAGAACGGGAAAACCCTCGCTTTACTGTACATCATGTACCAATTTGAAATTTTGCAACAAAAAGCCAAACATAAAGATGTTTTTTAACATAATATTAGATCATTCAAAATATACTCTAAATCGTAATTCAATTTTTTACTGTATTTTATTTAAACATCTGGAGGCGCAATGGCACAGTGGTTAGGGCAGCGGACTCGCGGTCATAAGATCGCGGTTTCGATTCCCATACCGGGCGTTGTGAGTGTTTATTGAGCGAAAACACCTAAAGCTCCACGAGGCTCCGGCAGGGGATGGTGGCGAACCCTGCTGTACTCTTTCACCACAACTTTCTCTCACTCTTACTTCCTGTTTCTGTTGTGCCTGTAATTCAAAGGGTCAGCCTTGTCACACTGTGTCACGCTGAATATCCCCGAGAATTACGTTAAGGGTACACGTGTCTGTGGAGTGCTCAGCCACTTGCACTTTAATTTCACGAGCAGGCTGTTCCGTTGATCGGATCAACTGGAACCCTCGTCGTCGCAAGCGACGGAGTGCTAACAACATTATTTAAACATACAACACTCAATTTAATTTTATATTATTTATCATTTCGAAAATATAGAGGGATACACTATATTTTTACTTTGGTTATACACTTAGCTTAATAAATGTGCTTTCTCCAATCCTAGTTATTTGCGTTTAAAATATATTCCGTCATTATAAGATACCTTGTATATACACCATAATATTATTCATTCAACCAAAGCACTACTTCGGGGTTTCAACCCTAACCATAACCCAATTTTTCTTTAACTTCAGATTCAAACTTCATCGGCTTTAAATTTAAACGTTAAACTTTAATATACTTTCGCAAGGCCTGAAATTTTGGGCGCCAGGGGCTGTCGATTACATCGATCCTAATGCTCACCTGGCAATCATTTTATCGAATCTTAAACTTTAATATCAATACACTACATTTAACCATACTGCAATAATTCGTCGGCCTGTAATCTAGGGTTACTTTTTTTGTTTTTTTTGCTGTTTTTTAACAGAAAAACAAATTAAATGATTAACAAATATAACGTCACTAGCCTAGATGCTTTAGTCATTTCAAACCAAATAAACCACGGAAGGGCGAAGTGTCGATCGTTCTATAATTTAAACAACGCCTAAAGACGCACGTTTTACTTATACTTTATTTCTACAATATTGTAATTTATATAAGGCGGTGATCTGGCAGAAACGTTAGCACGCAGGTCGAACTGCTTCGCGGTATAATGGCTCTGTGAATTATTGTGAATACTGCTGTGTTACTCTGTGAAAACTGTGTGAATTACTGTAAGTTGTCTCTGTAAATAATTGTGATTTTTTGTGGTATTATTACGGTTACGTTTCACGCGAGCCGCTGCAATTTTTCCCAGCTATGGCAAGTGGTAGTGTCTCCAGTATGGAGAGCTACGCCAAGGCCACTGCGGCGAGGAAGTCAGAGCCAATAGAAACCAAGTTAATCAAGTTGGATATGGAGGAGATGACCAGAAGCAGGAATTTGATACAAGTAGACGGAGACTCATACAAATTGTCCCCACAAAAGAGACTAAGGAAGACAAAATTCTGAGGACAGTTGTGTATCGTACACAGGCTGTCAAAACTTGTAAAATTGAAATGGTGACAGAAGAGGAAATCGAAGAGTGCCTGGGTGAAATTGTGAATGAAGCCACGTACATCAGCAGAGGAAGAAAGTTCAGTACGATAGAGGTGAGGTTCGCCACTATAGAAAAGGCAACCAAGCATGCGACCAACATTTTAAGAAACACAAAAATAGCACTACCACCAAGTTATAGAGGAAGAAGAAGTGTGAGAATACGTATTCCAAGAGTGCCACCAGAAATTAAACTGGAGTGGTTGGTTGCAACAGTTTTGGCTGCAACCAAGGAGGATCCGGAATTGGGACCAGTGGCGGAAACAAAAGTGCGCAAGTGGTGGAAATTTGGACTCGAAATGTGGCTTTTTGCCACTTTCAAGGACATAGAAAGAATTCCCTACCAGATAAAAGTGGGGGACGAGAGAACGTTAAATGTCGTAGTCGAGGGAAGAAAACCAAATTGTTACACATGCGGGGAGAGAGGTCATATGAAGACCAAATGCCCCATATATGAGTTCACACAGCCACAGCAAGAGAAAGCACAAGCAGAGGAGGAAAAAATTGTAGACCACACTGAGGAAATGAAAGAGAGACAAAAGTGTGAAACAGAGAAAACAAAGGAGAAGAACGAAAATGGAGCTACTAACCCTAAAAAACGAAAGAAAAATAAGTCAAAGGAACGGACAACAGAAAACAAAAAAGAGATAGAAAAGCCAGAAACTACTAATGTACAAGAAGAGGATGAGAGAACGGATAAAGATGTCAAATACAAGGGGGTTTTGATAAAGTACGAGAAGAGCGAGCAGATGGAGAGAAAAATCGCGAAGGTGGAGGAAATAATAAGAGTGAAGATGCCGGAGAAATGTGCTGAGAAATGCATTTTGATACACGAGGAAAACTACTGGGAGTACATAAAAGAACTTGGTGAAAATATAACGACGATAAGGGTTTGGTTGGTGGAGACACCAACCCCTAGAACTGATTATTTGCAGTTGATTAGGACACAAGTAACTGATTAATGGGAGAAAAGTAACGCGAGTGTTTCAATTTCTTGAGTTGTAAAACCGTTAAAATGTCTACATGATGTTTAACGTGAAAGTGAAAAACTGGATGAATGTAACCACCCGACTTCGGGGGTCGAATGGACATTGCGCCTTATTTTTTCATTCTTGCATATTATCATTTTATTTTAATTTTTCTTCTATTATCATTCGCTTTTGTAATTTTTAGTTCCTCGATTTTATGTTTGTCGCATTTAGTACCGTCCTTATGTTTTGTGATGTCTTAAAAAATTCTTTGTATAACCCTTTTTGGGTAATAAAGAAATAGGTATTTCATCTGTCTTTACGTTCTGAGTTCAAATTCTGTCGAGGTAGACTTTGCCTTTCATCCTTTTGGGGTCGATAAATTAAGTACCAGTTGTGTACTGGAGTCGATCTAATCGACTGGTCCTCTCCCCAAAAATTTCGAGCCTTGTGCCTAAAGTAGAAAAGAATATTGTAATTTATATATCTGTGCTTAAGTGTTTATACTTCTTATGTAATTCCATGTTTTATGGTATTTTAATTATTTTATTCATATTATTTAAATCATTCTTCTTATACAGCTTTACCTTTTATAATCTGAGTTGTCCAATTTCGTGACTTATAAACTGACCTGAATCTTAACCGTTCTTCTATTAAAGTTTATTTTCTCTTCTTTTTAAGAGTGGTATTAATTATGATTTTAACGATTCGCGAGATGAAACTGCGATGTATGGTAATTACAAACAAAATGTCTCCTTGGTTGAAATTAAATTAGTTATTTATTTTGCTCTATCTCCAGTATTAATCCTTCATAACTGTGAATGCATTACAGGATAGATAGATAGATAGATAGATAGATAGATAGATACGTATGGATGTATGTATTGTAGAGGTGCAAATAAATATTAATAAAATTATTAAAGGTTTATTTTCATATATAGTTTTACTGTATTATTTGTTATCCAATAAGAAGTATTATCCAATAATAAGATTTCTGTATTTATATACTAACATCACACTATAATTATATCACAAACATTGCAAGCAATGGACAATACACAGATCTGTTCAAAAGACCCCAATACACAAATACAGTAATCAATAATTCTCCAGGGGACAATTTTCATAAATAGTTATCCGCGTGCATTTTTCCGGGACGGGAAACTACTACAGTTCTGTCATCCGTGCGCGCGCGCGCGCGTGTGTATGCAAAGTATTGCCGAATACTCAAAAAGCGCGCTTCGTAACCACGAGTCCTCAGATTCGATCCCGCTGCGTGTATGTTGGGAAAATGTCACTCTGAAGTCGACCTATATCTTGTAAGCGCAACTGGGCGGACGGAAACTGTTTAGAAAGCCGTCGGCTGATTTCAAACGTTATTCAATGTTATAGTCTTGTTACACATTGTGTCACGCTGATTCTGCCTGGAAATTAAGTTAATGGTGCAGTGGCTGTGGAATGCTCAGCTAGTTACACGTTAATCCAGTCTTTGAGATCTAAATGCGTTAATTGTCTGATATCTATCTTTTCTCTTCTAATTTCTGACCCAAGTAAAATATTAATCCCAGTTATACCTTCGGTGATGAAACCACTTTAAGATTCTCTCAGCCAGGGATTTCTATTATCTTTTATCTCTTACTTGTTTCAGTCATTAGACTGCGGCCATGCTGGGGCACCACCTTGAAGAATAGAATTTAGTCGAACCTGTACTTTTTTTAAGCCTGTTACTTATTCTACCGTCTCTTTTTTGCCGAACCGCTAAGTTTCGGAAACGCAAACACACCAACAATGGTTGTCAAGTGTTGTGGGACACACATACACACACACAAACACACACACACACACACACACACACACACACACACACACACACACACACATATATATATATATATATATATATATATATTAATATCTAACAGAAGTAGCAGAGTGACTCAAGGTCCGAGAGTTTTATGCGTTGGCACTTATAAGTGCCAACACACGAAACTCTCGGACCTTGATTCACTCTGTTACATCTGCTGAATATTAGTAAAAATATACATATACTCATATTTTGAGTTCTATTTTTCCTGTTTGCATCAACATATATATATATCTATATTTATAGATATATATATATTTACGACGGATGTTTTTCAGCTTCCGTCAGCGAAATCCACTTACAAGGCTCTGGTCGGCCGGAGGCTATTGTAGAAGACAGTTAACCATGTGCCACGCTGTGGGGTTGAACCTGGAACCATGTGTTTGGGAGGCAAACTTTCACCACACAGCCACTTTTAACAGGCACTTTTTACTGAGATTTTGGTTACAAACACATGGGACTTCAAAACTGTGAATAGTCAGGTAGCTTTACTTTAAATTTAACGTCGATCTCTTCCTACTGCATTAATTTTCCATGTGAACTTTAATAAATGTTGCAAAAATTCAGTTGCATAAAATTACCTCAATGTCATGGTTAAAAGACATGCACCAGATACACACTGAATTCGTGACTAAGAACTGAAACCTCAGTCTTCATGCTTTTTGTCTTTTGTTCTCAAAACTTATTTGTGTTCACCTGTCAAATCCGCCAGCGTCTGAAGTGAGAAAGATTTCAATTTAAACAGTTCATTCTATTTCACTATTATTGACCTTGTACAGCACAGCTATATATATATTGGGATTACGTAGAGAAACCTCCTCTTCTGAAAATATAGCAATTCCCTTTTCCCGGAAACTTTTTAGAGTTAATCTCTCTGTCTGTCTCTCTCTCTCTCTGTTTATTTTTTTTCCTCTGCTACTTGTCATCAATGGTAACTACGCGCGAGCTTCACTGCAACTTAGGAGCAGCCTACTACAAGAAATTCTGTCAAAACGAACTAACATTTGTAATTACTTCCAAGGTGTAGTCGTAAAAAAACTTCGTAACCATTGAATAAGAGAGGCCATAAACCTGTTAGCACAAATTTCATTCAATGTATCTGAAAATGATTAAATAAGCAACACACAGCCTTTTCTCCACTGACCGTTTCAACCTGCCACATGCAGTCTTAAGAAACTCCTTACCAACTACAATTTCACAGTTACACCTGGTGACCTCTAGATATTTCACCTAACTTTTGACGAAATATATAATCAGTTTAACCGTAAATTTAAACTGCAAAGTCATACCTAACATTATTATCATTTTATTGCAAGATAACTGAGACGTAATTTCCTTCCGAGCTGATAACAACAAATAAAGCAATTGAAAACGAATATTACTGTCTACTTGTCGTCGTGTTGTTGTTAGCACTCCGTCCCTTACGACGTCGATCCGATCAACGGAACAGCCTGCTCGTGAAATTAACGTGCAAGTGGCTGAGCACTCCACAGACACGTGTACCCTTAACGTAGTTCTCGGGGATGTTCAGCGTGACACAGTGTGACAAGGCTGACCCTTTGAATTACAGGCACAACAGAAACAGGAAGTAAGAGTGAGAGAAAGTTGTGGTGAAAGAGTACAGCAGGGTTCGCCACCATCCCCTGCCGGAGCCTCGTGGAGGCTTTAGGTGTTTTCGCTCAATAAACACTCACAACGCCCGGTATGGGAATCGAAACCGCGATCCTATGACCGCGAGTCCGCTGCCCTAACCACTGGGCCATTGCGCCTCCACTTGTCGTTGTACATCATACATAGAAAATCTACAGTTAAAAGAGCAAGAAATATGTTTCTCTATAAGACAGGATAAACTTGCGTTTACAAAAATTTATGGCTTCCTATTAAGCTTTCAAGTCAATATTACTAGCACATTGAGACAACAATTTAACATTTCTGTTCCTTATAATAAATTTGAGTGCAATCAGACAACTAAAACATTTTCCTTTTATCTCAAACAACAATTGTTCAAACTGAAAAAATGCTTTCATTTTACAATTTATGTATTCTGACTAATGTCTTTGAAAAGCATACACACTGGCATATTGTATTAATGAATTGAATATATGTGTATATAAATTTTTATCTAGGAATAAACGGTTTTTATTGAGTTATATATAATTGTTTTATTTTAGGTATGGAAAGAAGACAAAGTGTCTATAACTTTTGAGATTTTTCTAGCAGTGGCGACTCGTGTATAGGCACTGAGAAAGTGCAGCACCCCCTATTTCCACTCGATATTATCGATAACATTCAATATAATGAGTCCTTTTTTCTTTAATTCTTTCTTTATACTTGTACATTATATAATCCTTAAACTTAATGGCAGTAGCCCATCCCCTAGTTTATGAAAAAAATACAAAAATCCTTGTATAAAACTCTGCGCTTCACAGTTCCAGCGACGCAGTGTTTGGCTGTTGTGCGCATGCTCGCACGTCCGAGATAGGTAGCTGCACGTTCGGGAGAGAGAGCGCTGTGGTTCCTGCAGTGCCGTCCCTGATGTGCTGGTGAAAGTTAGTGGGTTTTTTTTTATTATTCCACGCGTGTTGTGCTTAAAAACGTGTTTATATTCTTGAATGTGATAATGTGTAGAATGAGATTATTATCCTGCTTCCAGCTACAGAGTTGCTGCCAGGATTTGAAAAATAGAGCAGATTTCCCTCCCCGCTTATTTTGTGATTTAAGGGGGATTTTTGAAAAACAAGGGGGGATTCGCAGTGGTGTTCAGTGAACAAATTAAACACACTACCCGGCAGTGGCTAAAACGCGAACCGATCAAGTTTATGTATAAATTTTCTTTTTATGTTTGTTTCCTTTTACACAAAGTTAAAACAACGGTTAAAAATTTTCTGAGGCAGCACCCCCACTAATTTTATCTACGAGTCGTCCCTGCTTTCTAGATTTTAAATCTTGATAGTTAAGTATGGTTAATATTTAATATGAAACAGTACGGGTTTGTCTGCACAAATAAAGTTTGTATAAATTGAATTTCAGAAGACTAAAAGATTCTGATAAGGAAGTATTTGGTAAAAAAATGTTTTGTATAATGTTAGAGAGGTACAACACAGCGAAAATAAGGAAATGTTGAGAGATAAACGCTTGGAATGAGTCTAGGTTGGTATACCACGGATAATACAGATTCAGAAGCGATATAATACCTTCTGGTAGAGACAGAAAGACAACATATTTACACAGACACCGCTCTGTGTAAATATGTAGACACCGCCCATTATATCGTTTTGTTTGCATGGAAACTACTCATTAATACGATGCCCAGATTTAAACGCATTAAACGAAATTTTGTTTCTAGGAATAAATCTTTCAAAATAACGGTGTCTATTTACTTTTGAAATGTCTGTGTATATTATTCTATATATGTCTATATGTGTGGTTAATAGCACAAAAACACAATCACTATACATTTTAAGAACAGTTTTTGTACACCGTTTAAACTTGAACAATACACGACTAGAACACTCAAATCACTACTACAATGCTAGGTTTTACGATCACAGACAATGCCTCTCCTAGTCTATCTCACATCCTAAGCATTACAAAGACTGCATTACAAAGACTGACTTCCTCTTCAGAGACGTGAGAAAAATACTTCATCTTCCAACAGTTACTCAACTTATACAAAGGTCAGATGAGACCTTCAATTGCGTCTCGCTCTCACATCTGAGGCAGTGTTACAGACATCCAAGACCGCATTCTATAAAC
>NC_142928.1:175490216-175525216 GCF_046866305.1 Octopus bimaculoides | reverse complement strand
TCAGATCGACATATCTTCTTAAATATCTCACGAAAAATAGCAATTGAAATTTTTTATAACTGCTAATGCTTTTTGAGAGTGAGCTTAATCATAAATAATTAATCTAACTGAAATATCGTAAATTCCTAAATTTAAATCTATTAGTATGTGTATTATGCAACAAAATTGGTTATTGAACTAGATACTAATAGATTTAAATTTAAGAATTTACGATATTTCAGTTAGATTAATTATTTATGATTAAGCTCGCTCTCAAAAAGCGTTTTCTTTTTTTTTTTTGTTTTTGTTTTTGAAAAGCCTTAGCAGTCAGTTATAAAAATTTTCAATTCTCTTTTTCGTGAGATATTCAAGGAGATATGTCGATCTGATGAAACCTCATTATATTCAAACGGTATTTTATTATTCTTGAAAAACGTTTTTTATTAATGGAGAGGAAACAGTTGTAATTTATGAGATGTGTCATCTGTTTGTATAAAATAATTAAATTGAATTGAATTTATCATTTAATGGTTAAATTATTTAATTGTTCAATTTATTGTTTTGGTTTCCATTTCTAATTTATATTTATATATTGATAAACTGTATGTTTATTATATTTATTTACCTATTTGTTAAGAGCGATAGTTCATAACATTGTTATTGTTATAGGTAAAAAACAGTAAATTTTTCGTATATTTGATATCCCTTAGGTGGTTATTTCACACCTAGCTAAATTGATATATATATATATATATATAATTACTATTATTATTATCATTTCAAGTTTTTGCCACAAGCTTGGGGGAGGTGGGGATGAGTCGATTACATCGACCCCCAGTGTTCAACTGGTACGTATTTTATCGACCCCGAAAGGATGAAAGGTAAACACGACCTCGGAGGAATTTGAACTCAGAAGGTAGCGAAGGGCGAAATACTGTTAAGCATTTCATCCAGCGTGCTAACGATTCTGCCAGCTCGCCGCCTTAATAATAATAATAATAATAATAATAATAATAATAATAATAATAATAATAATAATAATAATAATAATAATAATAATAACAACAACAACATATTAAAGAACGGCAGCTCCCCATTATGTCGTATATGCCAACAACAAAATGAGACCATCGATCATGTTGTCTCCATGTGCATTCTGCTTGCGCCTACAGAGTATCTCAACAGGCATGATAGAGCTGCACAGTATATTCACTGGGTAATATGCAAAAACCTGGACTTGCCCCATGATAAAAAATGGTGGGAACACAAACCACCCTCAGTACTTGAAAATGATCACATCACACTCCTCTGGAACTTCACCATTCAAACTGACAGAAAGATAGACGCAAATAGGCCAGACATCATACTGAAAGACTTCAGACAAAAATCATGCCTCCTCATTGATATGACTGTCCCAATCGATATAAACGTATCTGTCAAGACCTACCAAAAACTGAGCAAATATAAAGATCTTGAAATAGAAATTAGCAAAATGTGGAATCTGAAGACGAAAACAATACCTATTGTCATAGGTACCCTGGGAATGACAGCGAAACGGGCTGATTACTACCTAGCTCAGATACCAGGAAACCCCAAAATGGCTGAAGTTCAAAAGATAGTGCTCATGGGAACTGCCCATATCCTACGTAAAATACTGTCTATGTGATCTCAAATTTTAAAACAAACACATAATTTTCTTATGGTTTCTTAAACATTCACTAGAACAAAACTGTACAAATCCAAATATATGGTACCCTAGGCATAACACCTACATGAACTTCTAACTTGTTGTCTCTTGAGGTCTCTGGGTGAGACTTGGATGCAACTTGTACAAAGGCAAAACAAAAGTCAAACATAAAATAATAATAATAATAATAATAATAATAATAATATAGAAAGGATTGAGGTAACTCCTCCTGAAGATATAGAGTCAAAATTAAAAGAAGAGTGCCATTTGTTATCTGGTGAACGATATTTCGACATCTCGTGTGTCTTCAACTGGTTCAAAAAATAAATTTGTCAATCTACTTCATTTTGGTTAATATAGAAAGGATTGAGGTAACTCCTCCTGAAGATATAGAGTCAAAATTAAAGGAAGAGTGCCATTTGTTATCTGGTGAACGATATTTCGACATCTCGTGTGTCTTCAACTGGTTACCTCAATCCTTTCTATATTAACCAAAATGAAGTAGATTGACAAATTTATTTTTTGAACCAGTTGAAGACACACGAGATGTCGAAATATCGTTCACCAGATAACAAATGGCACTCTTCTTTTAATTTTGACGCTATATCTTCAGGAGGAGTTACCTCAATCCTTTCTATATTAACCAAAATGAAGTAGATTGACAAATTTATTTTTTGAACCAGTTGAAGACACACGAGATGTCGAAATATCGTTCACCAGATAACAAATGGCACTCTTCTTTTAATTTTGACTCTATATCTTCAGGAGGAGTTACCTCAATCCTTTCTATATTAACCAAAATGAAGTAGATTGACAAATTTATTTTTTGAACCAGTTGAAGACACACGAGATGTCGAAATATCGTTCACCAGATAACAAATGGCACTCTTCTTTTAATTTTGACTCTATATCTTCAGGAGGAGTTACCTCAATCCTTTCTATATTAACCAAAATGAAGTAGATTGACAAATTTATTTTTTGAACCAGTTGAAGACACACGAGATGTCGAAATATCGTTCACCAGATAACAAATGGCACTCTTTTAATAATAATAATAATAATAATAAAGGGGAATGTTGTGGGAAACTACCATCCCATAGCATGCCTAAACATTATCTGGATGTTACTCACTGGAATATATGCGACAAAGACATATACTTTCTTGGCACAGGAAGAAATACTACCAAGGGAACAAAAAGGATATAGGAAGAGTTCTCAGGGTACTAAAATAATTAAAACCTTATTCTTTGGAGCGAAGACCGGAAAGATATGCAGTAAAATATGTCTGGAAGATTTTTAAAGGGTTTGCACTAAACTTTGGCATTCAGAGCAATAAAAATCACAGAACAGGACACCATTGCATAATGCCAAAGGTACCACCTTTACCACGTAGATTTAGGATCAGATGTAGCAACAGCTTGAGAACATCTACATGGTATAGACGTAGATGTTTTCAAGAAATAACGGGACGTCCTACTATCTAGGATTCCGGATGAACCTACCTCACAGCAAGAAACGTAAGTGAGGGCAGCAACATTGAACTCCTGCATTTACCAAAAAACCACTAAAGGGTAGAGATGAGTAAAAGTGTAGTGACAACAATGGCAGCGGTGCAGTATGACCCCCAGCTTGCAGAGTGAAACAGGTAAAAGAGTAAAAGTGTGAAATGGTAAATGTCTATACTAATACTTATACGTATGTGTGCGAATGCAGATATAAATAGTTTGTGTGAATCTGTTAGGACAATTAATTTCTACAATTATGCACACTTCCTTTCTTTGTCCTCGATCATTATATCCAGTGTTTATGCCTACGTTTTACAGAGATCTGGTACAACGTAAATTATATAAACAGAAAGATGAAGTAACCAGAGCTGTTTTGTGTTGTGCGGTGTACTGCAACACAATTGCTCCTTGTTGTAAGTGCAAGCTTAGTCAACGAGGAAGTATCGTATCTGTATAGCCAATGTAACATTTGTAAACGTGACATTTAAAAGCTTTCACATCCGTGACAGGATGCATAAATTACATTGGTAATTTGTTGCTTATTCGCGGGGGGTTACATGATTATATTTTCTCATTGATAACAATAGTGTTTTGTAATATATTATTTGTGCTAGTTTATGGTTTGATTAAAGGAATTTTATGTTCTGTTTTATTATATTTTTTATGTGTTCCTCTATTAGGTTTACAGCAATAAATGCACAAATAGGCACGTTATTTCACCAGCATTGAAAGAGAATTCTATGTAGCACATAACTACGAAACTATATGATATTGGGGTCTTAAATTCTGTTTTCCCGTCTTGGGTGCATTATAAGAGTATAAATAGTACCCGCCCCAAGTACATCACTAATCATTTGTCCAACGCTCCAGCAGTGATTCTGCCAATCTTCTACTGAAATTCTTGCGTGGAAACGTATACGTGTGTGCATATGTGTGTGTGTTTGTGTGTGTATCCGTTTAGTTTGTACATTTTGTTTGAAGGTGGGTATTTCTGAAAACAGGTTCATAGAATTGGAGCCTGTTTCAAATTCTGCTAACAAGGAAAACATATATTCTTTCTTGTTTTGATAGTGTTATATACCGCTGACTTGTCTCCATTCAAAATGCATCTCAGCACGGTTCGAAACCATTATTATCAAATAGATATCTCAAAGTTAGTCCAGCACTGTATATTTTAAACCATTACTCTTTTCTAAATCCCTACTGATTTTTTGCTCCATTTTCAGTGGAAAAAAGAGCAGGATACAGTGTATGTGGACTAGTCTTGAATCACTGAAATGTTGTCTTCAAATTTCTGACGAACTTTCTCCCGAATAACTCACTGTTAAACATGGAAGAATTCATATAAACTCATGAAAACAAACGAAGTTGAATTTATTTTGTTTGCTTCGAATAAATTATTAGAAATTTGACCTGTGGAAACATCGGCGGAGAGGTAATATGCGGCAATTTACATATGGCTGCGGTCATTTTTTTTTTTATTAATAGCGGATGAGATGAGAAATATTACTTCCTTTGTCATTAAAACAAACGGTAACAAAAGATGAGACTATATTTACATTGTAACTATAAACGATAGCTGTGCCTGAAGAGATCAACATCAAGATTCATTTTTAAGAAACGTCAGCATATAAATGAGAAAAATTATAGATTATTGTTATTTGCTTATCCGCTTTTTTTTTCTCTGCAAGGAATGGTATGTTGTTTTCTTCTATCTGCTAGCTACGACGCAAGAGATAGTATAGTGAATTTAAAGTTCTCTAGGCAGCCGAAGAACAATGATTCAACGTTCCTGTTAAGGGACAACTATGTCGAAATAGATCACTAAGAGGATTACCCAATTACTATTCTGTTTGTCTAAAAGAAGAAAGGGATGCTTTCTTATTATCTCAATCCCCATAGCTAAGGATTTCAAACAAATACATGTAGAGTTACCACTGCTTAATAAATGTTGCAGTTATTCGAAACTAACGCCGTTTTGTGTGTATGTGCGTATGTATTTATGTATATGTATATACACATATATGTATATATGTACACGCACGCACACATGGATATGTGTGTGTATATGTATTTATACATACATGCATATATATATGTGTGTGTGTGTATATATATATATATATATATATATATATATATATATATATATATATATATACATATATATATATATACACACATATATACATACATAAATATATGTATGTATATTGTTTGTTTCTTTGTTCAATTATAATAAAAACAATTTGACAATAATCGGATGGATTACTTTTATTTTTGTCGGGTACAAATTTTTTATTCTGATACAAGAATGTTGTTGACAGTGATTTCGAAGTTTCGGCTACCTAAGCCATCGTGTGTGTGTGTGTACGAACGCACACAATATGCTTCCACGCTATTTCTTCGTTTCCGTCTACGAAATTCCATTCCCAATACACTGGGCGACCCTAGGTTATGTCCAAAACGTCATGTAAAGAATTCGAACCCCGAACCACACCGTTACGAAGTAAACTTCAGTCATACTGTTATTATTTTTATATCAATAATATTCTGTATTATATTTCTCTATTTTATGAGAGCTTAAAACAATATAGAGATTGAACAAATATGTTTATACGGCAAGGCTGACATTATTTCTGGTAATGAAAAAAAAACTTAAACTTAATTGACTGCTTATTGCAAAATAGGAGTCGACTATTTGGCTCCACCTACGTTGAACAAAACTGCAATTAGTCATTCAAGTGAAAATATATCAACTAAAATCTCAAATCATAAATGAAAATTCTACGTTAAACTATAGAAAAAAAAAAACATTTGACGAGCGTGTTAACATGGGTGTAAGAATCCAACATCATTTCAACATCATTTTCTCATCTCCCTGTCTGTCTGTCTGTCTGTTCCCTATGCAATTTGAAACGGCTCCTTCAAATCAAATCAAATTTTACAAAGTAATAACACCGCGAGTGTCAACATGTAATTTTTTTCATTTCGATTAAAACAATATAACATTTCCTCGAAAATTTTTTTCTATAGTCAACTATAGAAAGCGATATTTTATACCACCACCACACATTTTGTATATGGTTGTGTATGTGTCTGTCTGCGTGTGTGTTTGCGCGTTCGTTATTTCAATAAGATTAAGGCGGCATGCGGGCAGAATCATTAGCATACCGGGCAAAATGTTGAGTGACATTTCGTCCGTTTTCACATTGTGAGTTCAAATTTAGTAGAGGTCGACTTTTCCTTTCATTCTTTCGGGGTCGATAAAATAAGTACCACTTGAGCATTGGGATCGATATAATCGACCTTTTCTCTTTCCCGAAACCAATATTTGAATAAGAAATTTGAAACTAATATTTGAAAAAGATTAAGTATGTTACGAAACTAGAAGTGCCATATTGCATTCGTCGGAATGTAGTTATAATATTCATAACTTTAATGTATCAATTAAAAAGTAGGTTCTGACACGGTGATGCTGTCTATTCAAAATAAAGTGAAGTGACATCAAAGTTTCTGAATCTGGAAATTCATTTTGTAGTAACACAGCAAATTCTTCGTTATGTATCGTCAGTGCTAGCAAATTACAAAGTTTCAGTTCAGTTTCTGTAGCGGTATCAAAAGCTAGTAACTCTTTGGGACAATGAAGTTACGTAATTATTACACGATTAAAACTTAACCCAATTATTACAAGATCAAAAATATAACTTGCGTTTTGTCAGAAATATTATAGGAGTCATCCAAGACAATCGAGTAGTAAATGTTTTCGGTTTGAAATACTATATAAAGCAACAGCTTACACTAGAGTTAATAGATTATCTTTCTTAAAAGATCTAGCCACTGGTGCCTAACTGGCCTGAATTTAAATATGCCATGTTTTCAACAAATTACTCCTTTATTAATTTCACAAACTAAATGCTCTGTTCTTTCAGCTACTCTGACGCTAACCATACTATTAGTATAACTCTTCATTCAGTACTTCCTTCTCTTCCTGGGTTTCTGGCTGTGAAAAGTATCTAGTATTTTTTTCCTTTGTAATAAGTTGGTTAAGAGTTGACAGATGAATTCATCCATTTGTTACAGTCAAAGACAATCCGGCTACGACTATCCCATTTAATTTTCAAACACAGTGTGTGTGTGTGTGTGTGTGTGTGTGTGTGTGTGTGTGTGTGTGTGTGTGTGTGTTCTTTGGCATCCTTAAGTATCGGGACTCCATAGATCTGTACCTGGAAAGTCACACTCTGATTTGTGTTGATAGATCAGAGAAAGATGTATGGAAGACCTGCAGTTGCTCATGCTACATATCAGCCCTCTCTACACTGCTGATATTGTCTAAAGTGAGGCGGCAAAGACTATTACGGTTGATAACCGTTGTTTCACAAGAACTGCTGAAACAAAGTTTAAGGCAACGTCGGACTACTCTATGGATTACAGCTACTAATTTGTATTTGGCTAAATCGACCCCTGTAGTTCAATAGATTTCGTATATATTAATCGGCTTAGTGAGGATGAAATGCAAATTTCATCGTCGAACTGGAACGCAGAATGATAAAACCCAGAACACGAACTGCAAGGTTTTTTTTTTCAAGTCTAACAATTCTGCCGTCAACAAATCTATACATACCTTAGACTAAGTTATCCAATGATTTCTTACTTTTCTTTAAAACAATAAGGCTTGATATTTCTAGCAGGTCGAACTACCTACAAGATCCCTTCTTAAGTCGATTTATTCTGTGTAAGGTTAGTTAACTGTAAGCCTTTGCTTTGCATTTCAACTTTTTTATTACATTTTTAGCAGACAGGTAATCCTTCGCTGAAGAGAAATTCAATAACCGCTGTCATTCATATTGTATTTACTTCTTTTATCTGATATTTCCTTAGCAAAAATAAAAAAGAAATCACTTTTTATCTTTAATATCTTGTAGATTTCATTTCGTAATCTAGAATACGAAATATGAATATTATAAAAGAAAGTGTAAGCAAAATTACCTTGGTTCTAGCGAAATCAATATTTCTGGATAAATATGCAAAGACTATAACTGATGCTATAGGCAGGTTAGCAATATCGGATAGAATTACCTTCCGTTATTTATTCCGCTTGCTTACCAACCACATGGTTCCGGGTTCATTCCCACTGCGTGACACCTTGGGCAAGTGTCTTCTACTATAGCCTCGGGCCGACCAAAGCCTTGTGAGTGGATGTAATAACAAATTGTTCATAAAGCTTGAAACACGTGTACCGCGATATCCTTTGTATTCTGTTTTCAATTTATGTTCGATATATATATATACACACACACACACATATATAGTGGCTGTGTGGTAAGTAGCTTGCTTACGAACCACATGGTTCCGGGTTCAGTCCCACTGCGTGGCACCTTGGGCAAGTGTCTTCTATTATAGCCTCGGGCCGACCAAAGCCTTGTGAGTGGATTTGGTAGACGGAAACTGAAAGAAGCCCGTCGTATATATGTATATATATATGTGTATGTGTGTATATGTTGTGTATCTGTGTTTGTCCCCCCAACATCGCTTGACAACCGATGCTGGTGTGCTTAGGTCTCCGTAACTTAGCGGTTCGGCAAAAAGAGACCGATAGAATAAGTACTAGGCTTACAAAGAATAAGTCCTGGGGTCGATTTGATTTGACTAAAGGCGGTGCTCCAGCATGGCCGCAGTCAAATGACTGAAACAAGTAAAAAAAAAAAAAAAAAAAAAAAGAGTTTTGACGCTAATATCCATTTATATTAAAGTTTATTACAGTTTATTACCTATGTCAACATTTCTGTATAAGGTATATATATATATATATATATATATATATATATATATATGATTATTTATGGCTGTTATTTTAAAGAAATTTTCAGAATGACAACAGAGTAGTTTCTGGGAAGAAGAATCAGTACTAAAACTGAAGTCAGAATATGATATAAAATTCCTTTCGATTTCGTCGGATCCTATACTCTCTTATATAAAATAAATTATCCGTTTATAAGAACCAATGTCATTAAAATCCTTTCTGCTATGGGCACAAGGCCTGAAATTTGAGGAAGGGGAATAGTCGATTACATCGACGCCATTACTCATCTGGTACTTATTTTACCCTGAGACGGTGAAAAGCAAAATCGACCTCGGCAGAATTTGAACTCAGAACGCAAAGACGGACGAAATGCCGCTAAGCTGTTCTTCAAGCGTGCTAACGACTCTGCCAACACACCGCCTTATCAATGTCATTAAATTAAAAATTTGTTAAGTAAACCGCAATACAACTACTATTGTTGGTGTATTAACTACGGATATCAAAGACAAAGCATGTTCCTACGTGTATGGTGATGTAGGTAGAAGGCGGAGGCGGCGACGGTGGTGGTGGGAATGGCAAAGATAGAGGCGGTGGAAGCGGTGGTAGAGGTGGTGGTGTGTCGTCTTCGTCGTTGTCGTCGAGTCGTATGTCAGTACAAAAAGTGGAGATACTGGGTGTGCTAGTTGGTCAGCGTGGGTGACGGTATTCGTCTACATGTGTATGTGTGCATATATTCAGAGGGAGCTGTCCGTATGTATTTATATAGTTTATATATATATAGGATTAATGTAATGTAATGTAAAATAAAGCTGAAGCAAATTAACACCAAAATATACAGTGCGTGTGTTTTTATTGGGTAAACTGGCAATATGACCGTCCCCAAGTACAACAATATATATATATATATATATATATATATATATATATATATATATATATATATATATATATATATATATATATATATATATACAGTTTGGATCTAGCATTTGTTATTCGCAAAATAAGCCACCCTTAATTTTGCTGATTGCTTTCAATTTTGGTGTATCGATGCAACTCTGAATTTTGATTACGATCAACTAATTACTTTATCTTGTAAATTAAAGAATATGAGACAGCCTGGCATTAGCAGCTTGTTACCATGACAACCGTACGCTGCATTGTGGTTCAGTGTTGTCTGTACAGCTGTTGTCTATGTTGATTTCACCCGCGTATTTTGTTTTTAATTTTTCTTTGTGTTAGTACATTACATATTTTTCTGTACTTCTGTGTGTTAGTATTTTTCTGTGCTTTTTCTGTGTATTAGTATTTTTACATATTTTTCATTTCATATAATT
Source organism: Octopus bimaculoides (assembly GCF_046866305.1). Lineage (NCBI taxonomy): Eukaryota > Metazoa > Mollusca > Cephalopoda > Octopoda > Octopodidae > Octopus > Octopus bimaculoides. The sequence goes on along the minus strand of NC_142928.1, from coordinate 175,514,905 downwards.
TTGGGACTCATTGACTCAGATAGCTGGATTTATGATTTCACTAGGTTAATTCTATTCATAAAAAATTTAATTAGGTGTATTTCTTAAACGGTTAGCTTCACATTTCAACAGCTTAACTGAAATTTAGCCCACGTAACAGGAACTTAGAGGGATGTCGTGGAACAGAGAAACTGTGGGTGATACAGATAATTTGACATTATTTTTGAATTCTGCGTACAAAAACATATGAGATACAGGTATTCTTTTCCTTGGGACAAATTCTTTGTTGACCAGTGTTATTCTTATCGTAGTTTACAAATCTAAGCATTAAAACGTTACTCAACTTTGGAGTTTTGGAGACAGACGCCCCCTTTTCAAACATACACACTTATATATTAATGTTGTACACAAATACATGGCAGGTATACATAGTACTGAAGTATGCATAAAGTAAACATGCAGACAAATATATTGATATAACAAATTTTTTTAAATGATAAAAACGTACACTCAATGAAGAGACAAAAGAAACCCAAAATAACGAGATTAAGAATAAGAAATTCGCAATCGAGCATAACATATGTACATTCCTGTCATCTGCTGCCCAATCGGATATCACTATGGTTTCGATACCTCGGCAGTACCATTCAGTCCAGCGGTGTACATAGCGTTAAAAATATAAACGCTGCTCAGGAATCCACCTGTTTATTACTACAAGTAACAACATAACACTTAACAAATACTGATAACTTATAGCTACAAAATAGTATTATAAAAAAGAACTAATTTCAAAAAGACATTCAGACAATACAACAAACGTAGACAACTAGATACTTTGTTTCTCATGAAAGTCACATCACGAACATGATGCCACAATCTGAAACGAACGTAATAACGATTATCGGGACAGTACATCTCGTAAACAACGTCCTCGAACTATGTACAAGGAAAAAGGACAAGCTTAGATCAATATTCATGAAACAAGTTCAATAATACAAAATATATTAACCTAATATACTGCTTATCAAAAGTAAAATGATAATAAAGGGGAAAAGAGTTAAATCAAAATTTAAAAATTATATATATATATATATATATATATATATATATATATATATAATTAAGACAAGTAGTTACTAACACTTCTTGACTACGAAGAGAGTAAATAACTAATTATAAATAAACGGCCAACGAGTAAGTTACTCAGAAACAAATCGAATTACACTTAATTATAGAATATATGTGCAATTCTATATAAATCTGATATCAGTGTCAATCTAAGAAACCAACATTATCGTTGAATTAAATAAATATATTACAATGAGGAAACTTTCAAATTTATTGTCCTTGTAGTACTAAACCACTACATACACAAAGAGTTTCTCTCTCCCTCCCCTCCTCTCTCTCTATCTCTCTTTCTCTCATACACAAACACACTTTCCCATGCTAAAATGTGAGTTCAGTGTGATACACTAGACACACACGAGATTTATACACTTGCATATATGTAAAAGTGTTATGTAAAACATTTGATAGTATAAGCACCACTAGAAGACTTAGTCAAGGTGGAATCCATTACCTTCACCACAACCGACACCTCAGAAGGGATTTAACTTTTTAAAAAGATCAGGACTACAACTTAGCAGTAATTAATTATGCAATGCTATTTCTGCTCACAACAGTACTGTGCTGGGTACTTATTTACAACTAGTTGGACTGAGCATTGGAATGTATTAGAAAACAGTGTCAGTGGCAAGAAAAGAAACACAGAACCTTAAACCCTCATATATTTATATTTGTGCAGTTAGTATCTTGCCTTCTATCTCCATGCCGAGACAACACTGTCTATGAAATAAATGTCCCTAAACCCCGTTTATTCTTCCATAAACATGGAGTGGATTGGATAAAATTAATGTTTAACAACCTACAGTTTAATCTTCTTATGATATACTATAAAAGCTGCTTATTTATTGTGGTGGTTGTAGTGGGGTTGGCAGTCAATCCTCCGATCGAACTAATGGAAATTATGTTTCCATTAGTGTTTTCAAATTGCCGATTTTTGTCTGACTGTCGTAACTCTTAACAGAAGCATCACAAAACTGGAACAGATACCGCAAGGCATCACATCTGAAGCAAACAATTCTCACACTTCACTACTCTAGACTGGTACGTTTTTTTATCGACCCCCAAAAGGCGAAGGGCAAACGTTGGCCTCAGAGGGATTTGAAAGTGCAGAAAGTCGGAACAAATACTGCGTACGATATTGTCCAGAACTCTAACATTTATTTATAATTACAGGTAATATTATCAAACATTTATCAAATTATCATCAGTTAGTGGACCTCAAATACGCTCATGATATTGTTATACGCTCTGCATAATGGTTTTAATTAGGGATATTGTTATCTAGAAGGCTTTGCTCCAAACTGAACATAATAAGTGACTTCTACTCGCTGCAGATAAGTTTAATATATATTTTACATATAGAAAGAATTTCATATATTTTTGGTCAAGGGTAATGTGCAAAATTAAAACTAAAATGAGCTAAGAAGAAACAACTCTAAGCGTCAATGGCATGAATTTGGAATTTTAGATTAAGGGGTTAACTGAATGCTATACACGGAAGGACTGATGAAGCCATATATTATGCCAAAACACATGTCCATAGTTGTCTTCAGTTTCCAAACAAAGATTAAACTGTACTTTGCTCCTGCATGTAAATCCACTCAAGAATTTTTGTTTTAAATTCTTGAAGTTATCTCTCCCTTCTCGTTCAGAATCCCTAACATTTGTCAGTGGGTTTTTGTATTCCACCTCTGATGCATGTCTTTCAAAAGTTAAGAATTTATTGTGTACGGCCATTCAGTGCATCTTCTTAACTTATATACGTGTGTGTGTGCGTGCGCGCGCGAGTGTGTGTGTGTACATTTAAACCTATGTATGTATATATACAGTAACTATGTATAAATGCGTCTATGTGTGTACCTGTGTATGTCAGCTTATGAGATTATACACACGTAGACACATAGAGACGCATAAACACAATTACACACACCGAGTTAATATATTTTAATTCCAAATTATTTACAAAGATTAAAAGATTAAAGACAAATTACAGTCACATATATACACACGTGTGTGTGTGTGTGTGTTTGTGTGAGTGTGAATGTGTTTGTGTGTTTGTGTGTGCGTGTGTATTGTGTGTTTGTGTGTGCGTGTGTAATGTAATATTAATACATGTATATTAATATATGCGTGCATCTATATATACATATATTGATATTTGTTTTCATGTCGATGTATAATAAAACAGTTTTATATAAAACTGAAGATTAAACTGTACTTTGCTCCAGCATGTAAATCCACTCAAGAATTTTTGTTTTAAATTCTTAAAGTTATCTCTCCCTTCTCGTTCAGAATCACTAACATTTGTCAATGGGTTTTTGTATTCCACCTCTGATGCATGTTGGTGGGGGGGGGGGAGTATTTCAATACTTTTTGCAGAACACGAGAAAGATGGTGACAATGCTTCCACCTACAACTTCAAATTAATAAACAAATTGATAAACAAACACAACAAAAATATCATATTCCACAACTAACAACTCGGAATAAACTGTATCCAATTACAAGCACTTAAAACTTTCGGAAGGTAAAAACCAAAAACACACACACCAGCAAAAAGTGCAACTTCAGAACCTCTCCATTCTTCCCACTAAATGGAAACTGTCACATGAGTAATATTGTTCAATAGCGTAACTGAACCGCGAATACTAAACCATCTACTACGTTCACATATATAGGGCATATAGTAAGAAAATTCAAAATACAATACAAACAAAGCACACATACTTTTCACAACCCAAACAGGAAAACTAACACCTCATTATCATAATACATATGCCCACTAAAATCGAAGATTACCCCGTTTAGCATTAATTGGAAAATACTGTCACACGCACAACCATATCAAGGAAACGGCAAACCCAACCCACTTTATACCAATAACTCCAACCACATTCTCATATTAAGAAATCAAATGCTGAACTGAAACTCTGAATCAGTCGTTTTTTGGCAAACATAAAAACTTCTAAATGAGTACAAAAATAGATACATAGACTTAAATACATACTACATACGCACGCGCACGCATGTGTGTGTGTGCGCGCGCGAGTGTGTGTGTGCGTGTGTGTATTAAAAATTTCCTTACCAATACCCACGCTTGAAACTCATTAGAAGAAATATATATAACAGCATAGTCAGACTTTATCTTCCTATCTTCCCAAAACACAAAGGATAATTTTTTTTAATAATAATCAAATAAAAAGAGCAGCCATTAAACCCTCATAAGAAATATGTTGACAAACTAACCTTCCCACTTACGTTGTTTTGTGAACTCCTAAACCACAAGATAACCAAATATCTATACTAAAAGCTTAGTTATTTGGCACTCCGTCGCTTACGACGTCGAGGGTTCCAGTTGATCCGATCAACAGAACAGCATGCTCGTGAAATTAACGTGCAAGTGGCTGAGCACTCCACAGACACGTGTACCCTTAACGTAGTTCTCGGGGATATTCAGCGTGACACAGTGTGACAAGGCTGACCCTTTGAATTACAAGCACAACAGAAACAGGAAGTAAGAGTGAGAGAAAGTTGCGGTGAAAGAGTACAGCAGGGTTCGCCACCATCCCCTGCTGGAGCCTCATAGAGCTTTAGGTGTTTTTGCTCAATAAACACTCACAACGCCCTGTCTGGGAATCGAAACCGCGATCCTATGACCGCGAGTCCGCTGCCCTAACCAATGAGCCATTGCGCTTCCACATACTAAAAGCAACATGATCTAAAGCTGACACACCTGAATAAGCACATCTAACTACATCCTCCTTGCCAAAACAAACAGGAAGTTAAATTTCTTAGTGGTCAAATAACATCAACAACAATTAAACTAGTTACACATCTGCTAGTGAACTAACATTTTCACCTACTTATATTATTTTGCAAACCTTAAAAAATCGACAACCGTAAATAAAACTGCTGATGACAAAGTTTTACATGCATGACTTAATTCTAAACAATAATATAACTCCAATTTTTGAAAAGTTGTAACATATCTTTACATCGATAGTTAAAAAAGAGCAAGTTATCAGAGATTATATAATACCAACACGAACTTTATATGCCTGTGTGTGAGAGAGAGGGGGAGGGAGAGAGAGTATTATGCAGTAATTTTATACATATAGTACGTATGTGCTTGTGTATGATTGGGTATAAGTGTGTGTGTATGTGTGTGCGTGTATGTGTGTGTGTGCATGAGTGAACGTGTGAGTGTGTCTGTGTGCCTAAGTTAAAGGATTCAAGGTTATGTCATTCACCATCAATGATAATATTTAGCAAACTTCATTAAAAGATACTTCTGTACAATACAATTGAAGATCCTACTTCTAAAAGCGCCTAAAACATAACTTTTACCGTATAGCTTTCTGAAATTCTCTGATATGGAGTGTCGGCTTTAAAAAGTTCGAGTATTGGTAACAAAGCCGACATTAGCTACAACTGACAATGAGGGGAAACAAACTTTACACGCTTTGTTTTTAATCACTACTTATTGCAAAATGTTACATATGGTCCACACTATTGTATGGTGCAGAAACATAAGCATTGATGAGAACTCTATTTGACAAAGTAGAAGCTTTTTTTCTATAAGTCTACATATTTAAATGTGGGCATGCAGAAGAATATTAAGAATATCATGGACAAAACATAAAACTAATGAAGAGGCGCTACAGACAGCAAATACAATATGATTGGTAACATATTAAGAACATACAAGGGTATACAAAGATTATTGCTAGAAGGACAGGAAAAGGCAAACGCTCGAGAGGAAAACCTTGAAGAAAATGGTTTCATAACATCAAGGGCAGGACTAAACTATCATATGGTGAATGTATAAGGATGGCAGAGAAGACCCGAATGGAGATCATTGATATTCAACCTAGTGAGAGTTGGTAACATCTACTGAAAAAGAAGACTGCAAAATAGGAATCAATCATCTCCATCAAATGATACACCATAGTGTCTTAAAAACAAAGGTACATCGGACAGTGTAGTTCCTGACATACAAGCAGACAGATTTGTCAGAGCAACAACACTCTTTATTATGCATCTATAAACCAACAAGAACTAATAACCCTCTAAATGGTCGATCAACCAGCTAGAAATAGCAGCCAAACGTCAGTCAAATAATACTCTGTCACCTACAAAAGGTTTGACGGTCAGATCTAGAAGACTCTGATCATAGGCCTGCACAATAGTGACAAAACAACAACTATAAATGCTTTAGGGTCAACAAAGAATCCTTTTCGTAAGTGATTTTCAGTTCTTCCTTGATTGATTAAATGCGCTATTTTCCCTTAATTCCATGCAAAAATATACGCAAAATAACCACAAAATAAAACTCTTGTATTTTCAAAGCGCTATATTACAGGTAGCGTGTTAGCGCTAGCCGATATATTAGGTTGTTCCGAAAATAATGGCCGCTTTAAGTGTTGTGTTTTGAAATGCAATTTTATCATAGTATTTTAATTATATTTTAGGTGAATTTCGATATGCTTAATAATTGATGTATGCTCTTTAATAATGTTCTACTTATTTCAGACAGAAAACATTCTTGAAGCATAGGCGCCCTTAATTATGAACATGACAAAAAAGGACCTTTGCTTACTTTTCTTGCATGAGTTCAAGCTTGGGCATAATTCCTTCCAAACTGCTGCCAATATAACAGAACATGGGGAGAGGGGTCCACAAGTGCTCACAGAGTACGAAGTGGTTTCAGAAATTCCGTAGTGATGATGAGATCCTTGAAGATGAAGAAGGTAGAGGACGATCATGCAGTCTTGACAATGAACAACTGAAAGTAATGGTTGAACAAAACCCACGTCAAAGTGTCAGGAAAATGTCTCTGACACTTGGTGTCGGTATTGCAATGGTCTCACGCAATCTTCAGAAGATTGGTATGGTGAGAAAGCTCGATAAATGGGTACCACATGAGCTCAATAAGAATCAAAATGTTCGGCGTTTTAAAGTGTGCTCAACGCTCTTTTTGCGAAACACAAATGACCCTTTTCTCGACTGAATAGTCACTTGTGACGAAAAGTGGATCCTTTATGATAACTGCAAACGATCAGGTCAATGGCTTGATCGTGATGAGTCCTCAAACATTTCCCAAAGCCAAAGTTGCATCAGCAAAAGATTATGGTGACTGTCTGGTGGTCTGCAATTGGTGTTGTCCATTATAACTTTCTGGAAGCCAATCAGAGCATTACAGCAGAGGTTTACTGCAAACAACTTGCTGAAATGCATGCTCACTTGCAAAAAATGAGACCTGCATTGGTGAATTGGCATGGCCCAATTCTGCTCCACGATAATACAAAGCCACATGTTGGAAGAATGATGCTGCAGAAAATCACAGACTTGGGTTACAAGACTTTACGACATCCTCCATATTCTGATTTTTCACCCACTGACTACCATTTTTTAAAGCATTTAAACACGTTTTTAAGAGATAAAACTTTTAGGTCCAAACCAGAGGTGGAATCAGCTTTCAACGATTTCTGAGCATCAAAGCCAATCAGTTTTTATCAGTGAGGCATAAATAATCTCCTTGATCGATGGCAGAGATGCATAGATGTTCACGGCTCAAACTTTGACGAATCAAAATATTTCTATTGCTAATTTTTCCAGAATAAAATTGCTTCTGAAATCGGCCATTATTTTTGGAACAACCTAATATTAACACTATTTGATTTACATTTCCAAGCGTTCTTATTTTTAATTTTGTTTAACGAAATGGAACTAGTAGATGACATCAGGTGATCAATAGATGAGAGAAGAAAATTTTACTTCGTTTGTCTGTTATTCGTGTATTTAAAAAAAATACGTGAATAACAGACAAAAGAAGTAAAATTTTCTTCTCTCATCTATTGATCACGTGATGTCATCTACTAGTTCCATTTCGTTGCTTGACACAGTATGCTGTTTTCTCAGTGTACCATAACCTACAACACTGTACTGAATATCGTACTTTCTGCACACACGCGCGCACTCACACACACATACACACACACATTTTACTTTCCTAATTTAGTTGTCAGGAGCCGATAATCTTGACCCCTAATCCTATCGTTTCATTGAATAAGCATCAGCATCAAGCAACTCTCACGTAATCAAAAGGATAAATAACGCCTTGACAGACTACATAACACTAGATCGAACAGACTTGGAAGCCTAGGAAACTACGTTGCTTTTTTTGTTTGTTTTTGTTTTTACCTGCTTCAAATAGCAGCCAAAATTTCCTCATTGCAGTTCCCACTGTCTTAATAAAGACAGGATAGACTAAACACATATATAGTGCTTGATGTTGTTGTTGTTGGCACTCCGTCGCTTACGACGTCGAGGGTTCCAGTTGATCCGATCAACGGAGCAGCCTGCTCGTGAAATTAACGTGCATGTGGCTGAGCACTCCACAGACACGTGTACCCTTAATGTAGTTCTCGGGGATATTCAACGTGACACAGTGTGACAAGGCTGACCCTTTGAATTACAGGCACAACAGAAACAGGAAGTAAGAGTGAGAGAAAGTTGTGGTGAAAGAATACAGCAGGGTTCACCACCATCCTCTGCCGGAGCCTCGTGGAGCTTTAGATGTTTTCGCTCAATAAACACTCACAACGCCCGGTAACGCCCGGTCTGGGAATCGAAACCGCGATCCTATGACCGCAGTCCGCTGCCCTAACCACTGGGCCATTGCACCTCCACAGTGCTTGATGTACTACGGACAGAATAGTCATAAGTGAAACGTCTTTGTTTCTAGACTTGCTTGCTCATGATTGAACTGTATATAATCAGTGATAATATCACTCCATGTAACTATCGCTGGGTCAACTCGTTCGGACGAAATGCCCCGCTGTTCCTTGTGATTATAATTACTAAACATTTATTTTAAACTGTATGTTTTCTGCAAATTAGGCCACTAATGGTGGACTCCATTTTAATAATGGAGAACACGAGAATAAAAAACGATCGAAAGCTTGTCTCCACTCAAGAACACATAACAGTTCAATAGATAATTATAAATAAAATATTAATGTAAAGTGCATTGCGAAGAGATGGCATTTACGAGTAAGACAGAAAATATATGGCTGTGTTATAAACAGTTTGCTCCCCAACCACATGGTTCCGAGTTCAGTCTCACTGCATGGCACCTTGGACAGGTACCTTCTACTATAGCCTCGAGCCGACCAAAATTTTGTTAGTGGATTTGGTAGACAGAAACTGAAAGAATCCTGTAATATATGTATGCATGTATGTAGGGATGGATGGATGGATGGATGTGTCTTTGTGCCAGTGTTTACCCCACCCACCGCTTGACAACCGGAGTTGGTTTCTTTACGTCCCCGTAACAATAGCGGTTCGGCAAAATAGACTGATGTAATAAATATCAGGCTTTAAAAAAATTAATATTGGGGATCGTTTCGTTCTACTAAAACCCTTGAAGACAGTGTCCTAGCATGGCCGTAGTCCAATGACTGAAAAAAGTAAAAGCTAAAAGGTTTATAATTTTAGTTTGCCAGAAAATATAGGAAATGTAAATAATCCTTTTGGATGTACATTATGACATTTTCTTATTTTTCTTCTTTCAATTTCTTCACTAAATATTATAAAATACAGATTAGAAAAATTGATAATCCGAGGCAACAGGTGAAAACTAAATGTAATTAATAAGTACAAATAATATGAATTTCGCCCGCTGTGAGTGTAACAGACAACAGAACGTGTAACTTCATAGATTATTATTTGACTAAGTTATTAAAACGAGGTGAGATCAGAGTATTTCAATGAAAAGCAGCGAGCTAGCAGAGTCATTACTACGCCAGAAAACAATGCTTAGCGGCATTTTTTCTGACTTTACTTTCTGATTTCAAATGCTGCCGGAGGTCGACCTTGCCCTTCGTCCTTCGAGATCGATAAAATAAGTACCAGCTGAACACAGCGGTTGGTGTAATCAACTTAGCCACTCCCTCTAACTTACTGGCTTTGTGCCAAAATTTGAAATCAATAAAGTGTTTTAAAGAACTTCAATGTATAATTTTATTTAAATATATTCAAATTGCTCAAAACATGCGTACATAAGAACAGACATTTGTTACCTAAATCGATTTAATGAATTAATTTGCTATTCTCTCTCTCTCTCTCTCTCTCTCTCTCTCTGCTCTCTCTGTCTACCTACCTGCTAATCACTTTTCTCTCCCTCTAGCAGTAACTATTCTCCTTCATCTCTCTCTCTCTCTCTCTCTCTCTCTCTCTCTCTCTCTTTTTCGTTCGGTGAAATGCAGTTCAGTCCAACCGCTTCGATTTCTTATATATTATACACGCTACTTAGTACACTTCACACACACATATATATATATATATATATATATATATATATATATATATATATATATATATATATATGTATGTATGTATATATATATAGTATATTTATTGAAGTAGTTTGACTTTAGAGTCCCATTACAGCGTGAGGCGTTTACTTATAGTAATAGCCCTTAATATAATTAATGTGTTTATATTTAAAGAAAAATTATATACTTTGTATTAATTTTTTCCCGAATTGGTTTTTCACGCTGGCTACTTGATAAATTCTTATATAGATTTTATCCTTATATTTTATAGATAGATAGATAATGAAGAGGAGAGTGGAGATTTATTCACATCCAAAACTTATCATTAAAATGTTTTCTACAGCGTATATAACACTGGCCTACAATAAACTGAACTCTGAATAAACATTTTAAAACTGTAATACCAGTAGAGGTGATTATAAGATCAGAATTTCATTGGATTTAGAAAGTAATGCTATCACCTTTAACTGAATACCAACGCAGGATGCCTGTTTGAATCAGTTCACTTTGAAGACGTCGTGAGTGATGGACCCTTGATGAAATTGCAGTGACTGGGATGCATAATTGCACACAGAGCAATGTGCAGTCGCTGCAGTCGTAACATATATAAGTCGGAGTTATATATGCTGTAGTACGCTACGGAATACTTGCAGTGGATCTATTTTAAAACGGGGGCGCCAGTATTTTCTTAACGAAACACTAACGAAACACTTTGAAACTTGGGACACTGGTAGAATGTGTCATATAAAACTTCTTTTACTCTTAGTCTTCTTAACAAAAAAAAGGAATTCGCAAGTTATTCCATGTTAAAGTTGTCGTATTTCTGTAATTTCAACCAATCACTGACGTCTATTCAGCTGAATAGAGTTACTGCTGGGCGGTCATAAAAATGTTATTCCCTGTGCCATATTTCATCCGGTTTAATCGTAATTTATACGCATATATTGTTTATATAATAAATTACGCTGTGCGTATCTATGTGTGTAACAATTTTAGAGTTCGGATTCTAGAGTTAGGGTTAGTTTTAGGGTTAGGGTTAGGGTTACGGTTACGGTTACGGTTAACAGTCTAGTTAGGGTTAGCGTTAGGGGATTAATACGATATACACCGTTACAGCGCTAACTGTTTTCAACTGAATAGACGTCAGTGATTAGTAGAAATTATCGAAATAAGACAATTTTTTTACATGAAATAAATTCGAATACAAAAATATTTTTCTGTTCTATAACACAAAATAGATAAGTATACGAAGTTTGAAAGTCTTTCCGTACCAAAAACACTACATAAAACATAAATGAAAACTGGCGCCCCCGTTTTAAAATAGATCCCTTGCGGTTGTGAAAAAGAACACGGAACTACCCAATGAGTGAAGCTTATTGGACCGTTGTAGATAGCCGGCATCACCAATTTGTGAAATAATACAGTGTCCGCAAGTAAATAGATAGTTAGGTACAAAGATAGACAGATTGATTCTTTTATTTGTTTCAGTCATTTGTCTGCGGTCATGCTGGAACACCGCCTTTAATCGAACAAATCGACCCCAAGTTTTATCTTTTGTAAGCCTAGTACTTATTCTATCGAACACTTTTGCCAAACCGCTAGGTTACGGGGACGTAAACACACCAGTATCGGTTGTCAAACGATGGCGGGGTACAAACACAGACACACAGACATATATATATATATATATATATATATATATATATATATATATATTAATCTCTTTATTGCCCACGGGGGCTAAACATAGAGGGAACAAACAAGGACAGACAAATGGATTAAGTCGATTACAATTACATCGACCCCAGTGCGTAACTGGTACTTATTTAATCGACCCCGAAAGGATGAAAGGCAAAGTCGACTTCGGCGGAATTTGAACTCAGAACATAAAGACAGACGAAATACCGATTTCTTTATTACTCAAAAAAGGCTATACAAAGAGTTTTTATAGGACATCACAAAACATAAAGACAGTACAAAGCGCAACAAACATAAAATCGGGGAACTAAAAATTACAAAAGCGAATGATAATAGTAGAAGAAAAATTAAAATAAAATGATAATATGCAAGAATGAAAAAATAAGGCGCAATGTCCACTCGACCCCCGATGTCAGGTGGTTACATTTATCCAGTTTTTCACTTTTACGTTAAACATCATGTAAACATTTTAATTGTTTTGCAACTCAAAAAATTGAAACACTCACGTTACCTTTCTCCTATTTCTCTATTATTGCCTTATTATATAACACTCAAGACGCAACGAAAATTTTAGAAAAAATACATAACTAAATGAGTGGAAATCTAACCGGTGAGTGTGTTAAATAATAAGACACTAAAAGAGAATCACTCTCCCCAAACAATAAAATATTTTTTTATAACATAAAGACAAACATATTTATGTTTTGACCGTTGACTGAACACTATTCAATTTTTTTTCTCCGTGTTTTTCTCCTTGTCTCCGTATTCTTTCTGTTGAAGAGCGTAGCTCGAAACGTCAAAGACTTTCCGTATTCCCGAGCGTCATACTAATACATCCTTTTGTTATTTACACCACCTGTCCTCGTCTGTTGTTGTTTTTTCGTATATTCTCCCATATATATATATATATATATATACACACACACATACATATATAAATACACACACACACACACACACACACACACATATATATATATATATATATATATATATATATATATATATATATATATATATATACACAGGTTATGAGCGATATTGGTGTCAATTAGACCCAGAGGTTTCAGGTAATGTTGAGTAAGTGCTATGAATAGACCATAGTTAAGCTCCAGGTTCGGAGGTTATGCGAATAAGGGGTCCAACGTAGGTCATATATCAGCGTCTGAATATAAGGATTTACTTTTCGTAATGAGATAAGAAACCAAGGGTGTGTATAATATAGAACATTTATAAATAGGTCTTACAGCTGTTTCCAAGATGTTTATTATATCCCTTCATCCTCTCACACTGTCTCCGATGAAGGGATATAATAAATATCCTGGGAACAGCTGTAAGACCTATTTATAAATGTTCTATATTATACACAGCCTTGGTTTTTTTTATCTCATTACGAAAAATAAATCCTTATATATATATATATATATATATATATATATATATATATATATATATATATATATATATATATATGTATGTATGTATGTATGTATGTATACATGTACTTACACATATGGGTGTGTGAGCGTATATGTATATTCACACACACACACACACACACACACACACTGGCTTCTCAATTTCCTGCAGTTCGTCATTCCTGAGTAATTTGGAATATAAAAGAAAAAAATCCAAGACTCTCTTGAGTTTCTCAGGAATAGACCCTAGTTTAATTTTTTTTTTTTTTTTTTTTTTAATGATTTAGAATTTTGGACAAAGAATAGGAAACCATAAAAATTTATTCAGCAAAAATATCTAAAAAAAAAAAAATACTGAATTTTTCAAAATTCCTGTCTTTTAAATATTTTACTTATCCCAATTTTTTTCTCCTTTTAGTTCATAATGAAGTTCATATTAATGAGATCCAATCTGCGGTAAACCCAAGCCTTTTTTCTATAATAGCATTATTAATAAAAGCACTTCTAACTATTACATTCATGGAAAATCTACGAACAGCAACTAATATGGATACTAACTTTTTCTATAGTTTTAGTTCGTTTCTTCTTTTTGTGAGTGCGTTCGTTTGTGTGTGTGTGTGCGCGCTTTCCTCTCCTTCCCCCATAAAGACGTTTATTTTCTAACTGTAGATTCTTTTAGAATGAGGTTCGTCTATTTCAGTTGTGTGATACTAGTTTTTGAGAAAATCGTTGTGAACGATCTTTGAATGATATAAAGGATCGCTTGTTGAACAACCAGAGCACTTTAAAACTGTCTTGCAACTTATAATTAGTTTTTCAAGTAATAAGATCGGGAATTCCAGATAGGAATGGAAATTGAAATAATAAGACCGTGAATTCCAGATACATGCGTACATGCATACATGCATACATACATACATACATACATACATACATACATACATACATACATACATACTTATAAATATAAACAAACTAACATTTGTTTTTGTTTTTTTATAAGCGCTGAAATGTGTATATTGATACAAATATGATGATAATTTATTTTCGAATGCAGCTAGAACAGCAGAAGCATTAGTAAATTACCCATGGCTGTCTGTTGACAATTTTTTCCGCTTTGTAAGGGTAATTTATCAATGTTTCTGCTGTTCTAACGGCGTCACTGCATTCGAAAATAAATTATCATCTTATTTCTATACATACATACATACATCAACAGCAGCTGCCCCAAGATGTCTACGAGATACTATCTGCCCCTGAGGCATAATATAGTTGCAAAGATTATTTTACAATGCTAACCATAGGAAGGACTGCCCTGATGTATATATCAAAAGCATATCAGAACCAACAGGTATTCACACCTTTAAAAACAAGGAATACTGGTGTAGCACTTCAGTAAAAACATCAATTCAGTGCAAGCATAACAGACCTGATATTGTTCTATGAGACAGGGAACAAAAGTCATGCACTGTTGTAGAGGTCAGCAGCCCAGCATTTGTGAATGTACAACCAAAAGTCCAATGGTGAATTTATGTGGAACTAACAGATCTTGTACCCAGGCTATGGATTCTCATTTGTACCTATCATCATAGGTGCATTAAGTTATGTACCAACAAATTTGCGCAAGAACTTAATATTAAAATTTCAAAAAATGAAGGCAAACAGAAAAGATCCCTTACAAAACGCCACCAAGACTCTCCCGTACAAAGTCAAGTAACTCAGAAACAAAATCTCCTTTGCAATGAGGCGGGTGTTATTTCGGAATTTCCTTCTCCCAGAGAGATGTCTAAACAAAGTCTATGGGTCTCTCATTTCCGACCGTTGGGACGACTGTTGATTACTAAATTCATCTGTCTTGTGACAGATTTTGACATTCGTCCTGCAGTGTATTCCACGAAAACTGCCCTCCTTTCGAAATAGGCTTGGTAGGGCTGCTGGTTTAGTTACTGATGACCCGACCATACGACAAATTGTACAGGGTTAAATGTTACCAGTAACTCTAAGAGTGACCGGATATAATAATATAATGGTAGTCTCTTGTAGTCCGAGAAAGACGGTTGTGCAATTTCTTGCTGAACAACGTGCACAAGAGATTTGTTTATAATGATCAAATAAATGAATGTGATGTAGATTAGCTCACCCGCTCCATCAAATCGACGTTGCTAGAACAGATGCACGGCGGTGTGCCACACGTCATGTGTCGAAGTGATCGCAGATGAAATGTTTTGCTCAAGAAACCAAATGTTACCTCAAATCACATCCTACCATATTAAAAACAGAACTTGTTGAATAATGTGATTCTAAATGCTCTATGTTTCATAGTAAAATGGATGTTCGCAGCTTGAATGCTTTTCAACATGAAAAAAGCCATTGCCAAAATGATTTACTGAAATTATTCATTATTGATGCCATGTGATGCCTTTATATGACTTTTAAGCCCAGCCAAACTTTTACACATTTTATTACATACTGCAAAACTGTGCTGGCTGGCAGGAGAAACAGGTGTCACTATATGCACTCTCTTAACGTGTCTTTTCAGACCTTCAGACACCCTTCTACATTTTGCACATGTTCTGTTGTTAATTTTAATAGCCACATTACTGCTTATCATGGGTCGATTCCTGTGAGATTTTTGATGGCTCACCAGGCCTGCACGACTCAAACACCTATCCCACAAACCACGCACACACAAAAAAGAAACACTCTCTCACTTTCTACAGGTTCCCTCCTTCTAAGCCCCTCCTAATTCTCTCATACTTCATTCTCTCCCTCCCAAACCTTGAACAACCATCATGCACTATCTTCCTCCATCCATCACCGTCTTGTGCCTCCCTCTCCCAATCACCAGCTGCAATTTTTGTCTGTATTGGAGTATTTTTAAAGCAATCCTTAAACCTTATCTACCAGCACATGCGTCGAAGCTACAAAAAACTGATTTGAGATAGCTGGCAAATACCAGTACATAGTTTTTATAATAGGTAGATTTAGGTTTTAGGTTTTAAGTTACAATTTCAGCAGGTGTAATTTTAGAGTTTAACATACATACATACATACATACATACACACATACATACATACATACATACATAAGTAAATGCATGCATGCATACATACAAACATACATAGATGGCTGGCCGCCAACACTTTTTTCTGCAACATAGGGGTAGCTTATCTTGTTCAGGCTATATTATTAGCATTATCCTGCGTTTGAGAATTTAAAAATCACTTCTTTAACTTTCTAAGACATCTCAACGGTTCTGAAAGCAAACCTCGTTTGTTTGTTTACGTTTATCGTAATTTTAATATAAATATATGCATGCATGCATACATACATGCATACATACATACATACATACATACATACATACATACATACATACATACATACATACATAAGTAAATGTATGCATGTATACATACAAACATACATACATAGCTGGCCGCCAACACTTTTTTCTGCAAAATAGGGGTAGCTTATCTTGTTCAGGTTATATTATTAGTATTATCCTGGTTTGAGAATTTAAAAATCACTTCTTTAACTTTCTAAGACATCTCAACGCTTCTAAAAGCAAACTTCGTTTGTTTGTTTACGTTTATCGTAATTCGAACATACATACATACATACATACATACATACGTTGTAGATCTTATACCTGATGGTCTGGCAGGCAATTAGGCGGTAATTTTTTGCTCTGGTGATTTGGCTTCTTTCCAGGAGACGGGTAATGATAACTGACAGTCAGTTAGGCACATCAAACTTACTCCTGATACTCTTTTTATACAACATTATCAAATCTCGCCAATGAAAGGTGAAACTATTGAACCACTATTCTGATATAAAGACCTGGGCCTGAGGATTCCTGTTTGTCATTTTCTTTAGGACTGTTCACATAACTGTTCGCTAAATTTTCTTATTGTTTTGTTGAATATGCTTGGCTTATCCTTTTCTAGTTTTTCTATTCATACAACTTGATTATAGAACTTATCATTTCTTTCCCAAATAGACTTTCAGCAACTGTCAATTTGTTCTGATGAAGTGTCTTTTACAGAAATTAGATTGTTTACGTCGAAGCTACAAAATACTGATTTGAGATAGCTGGCAAATACTCTATTCAGTACATAGTCTTTATAATAGGTAGATTTAGATTTTAAGTTTTAAGTTATAATTTCAGCAGGTGTAATTTTAGAGTTTAAGATTTTAACTTTTATTTTTCCAAACTCTAAAGTAGCGTTACTCGGTAGAGTGTGTAGCTCGGAGCTCGGAGAGGTGCTCCAAATTGAGCCACTACTTCTCCGAATTTCGAGATCACAGCTCCGATACTTCGGACATGTGGAGAGAATGTCTCAAGAAAGAATCGCTGGACAGGTTTCACGCAAACAACCAACTGGCAAGAGAATCAGAGGTAGACCAGGAGCAAGATGGTTGGATAACATCCATGAGTTCGATTGATTTCCTTGTTTGGGGAACTAGCTGCACCAATTGGAGACAGTTGCCCCTGACAGAACTCGATTTACATAGAAATATACATACACGCATACGTATAAACATGCAAAGATACATACATACGTACAAGCATACAAATATACCTACATACGCATGTACATACATACATACATACATACATACATAAATGCGTCCATACATACATGCATACATACATACGTACATATTTCAATGTAGATGTGTGTATGCATATATGACAAACTTGCCACAGTGTATTTGGTCAAAATAATCTCTAAAACTCCAATCAAGGACAGATAAGCAAGCAAGTAGATTTTCATTAATGCGCTCATACACACAAGCCCCCTCCCACGCACACATTCATACAAACACAAGTACGTATATATATATATATATATATATATATATATATATATATATATATATATATATATATATATATATATATGCATACTTAAACAGATATACGAGGTCTGACCAAGAAGTATCCGGACTGTTGCCATAGTAACGAAGCTAAAGCACGTAGAATGGAGTTGCTTGGCACAAACTGACTTTGAACTCTTCTGTGCGTGCGCACTAAGTTTTAATGCTCCAGCTCACTTCCGCTGTTTACAGCATCGCTTGGAAGGAAGGTGTGTAGCATGTGATCGTCGCATTGACCATGACAGAGAAAGTTGTCATGGCGATACCTGCTCAGTGGCCGACACAAAGTTATAGAAAGTGCACGGAGAAGAGTGTATGAGCCGCTCACAAGTATGCGAGTAGTTCAGACGTTTCCAAGATGGCCGAAAAATGACGATAGGGATGAACGTTCTCGGAGACCCGCAACCAGCAGAACTGAGAAAAACATTGCAGATGTGCGTGTAGCTGTGAGAGGAAATCATTGAATCACCATCCGTGAGTTATCAGAGAATGTGCAGATTAGTTACGGTTCAGTTCAATTCATTATCACTGAAGATTTGTGTATGAGACACATGTCTGCCAAGTTTATGGCAAAATTGCTTTCAGATGACCAAAAAGACACTGGAGTTTCAGTTGCACAAGATCTCCTTGTGTCGAGAGCGATGAAATCCTTTTGAAAACTTTTCGTAGGCTTCTGAGCAAGCCTCGCCAAGCTTTTGACAAAATTTGATGCCGATTCTCTGCTCAGCTCTCTCTCTGTCATGGCCAATGCGACGATCGCACGATACACACCTTCCTTCCAAGCACAGGTGTAAACAGCAGAAGTGAGCTAGAACGTAAAAACACAGCAGAATTCAAGGTCAATCTGTTCCAAGCGGCTTCACTCTGCGTGCTTCGTTACTATAACAACAGTCCAGATACTTATTGATCAAACCACGTATGCGTACATAACTACAAATATGATGTTAATCCAGTTCCAATGAAAAACTTTGTGGGTTGGAAACCGGCCCCTTCTCTAGTGGTTAGATATTTAAAAGAAAAGAAAAACAAAATAGAATATACATCGTACTAACCAGCTGGGTATAAATGTGTGTCTATGTTCTTCTATAGTAGGTTTATTTTTAATTCCTCAGCAGGCGCGGCTGTGTGGTAAAATGTTTGCTTTCCAACCACGTGGTTCTGAGTTCAGTCCCACTGTTGGGTACCTTGGACAAGTGTCTTTCACTATAGCCTCAAGCCGACCAAAGCCTTGTGAATGCATTTGGTAGACGGAAACTGAAAGAAGCTCATCGTATATATATATATATGTCTATATATATATATATACACACACATACATATATGTATATATCTATGAGTGTGTATCTTTGTGTCTGTGCTTTCCCCCCACCACCGCTTGACAACCCGTGTTGGTGTGTTTACGTTCCCGTAACTTAGCGATTCGGCAAAGACAACGATAAAATAAGTACCAGACTTTAAAAAATATAAGTTCTGGAGTCGATTTGTTCGACTAAAACTCTTCAAGGCGGTACCCCAGCATGGCCACAGTCAAATGACTGAAACAAAAGATTTATCAACTAAACCGGCACCCAAACATGTATGTATGCATCCATCTATGTGTGTATATGAATGTAAGCATGTAGGTATATACGAATGTCTGTATATATATATATGCTTTATATCTGCCTTTTAGAGATATTCCGACCACGTTAAACTATAACTATTTACAAACCATTATATGCCTATAATGAAAATTATGTCTAACCCTATAACATACCCTCCCGTAATATCCTAAGCTAAACTAATCCAGTCCAACAGGACAGTAAGAACGATCAGAGACAATAACGAGAGAACGCAAATATATTTAACACAACCGAGGAGCTTCCTTCGTCAGCTACCTACCGGACATCAACGTGATTCGACGCCTTAAGACAATACCACTACATATGATGGGGATCAAAAGACCTTTAAAAATATAGTATAGTTCTACTTGAATATATACAAGCAAAATGCTTGTACGCGGACTACAAATCACATAGGTATAAATCTTAAACACGAACATATAATATGAAGTTTTCAACCGCATAGTGTGTGTGTGTGTGTGTGTGTGTGTGTGTGTGTGTGTGTGTGTGTGTGTGTGTGTGTGTGTGTGTGTGTGTGTGTGTGTGTGCGTGCGTGCGTGCGTGCGTGCGTGCGTGCGTGCGTGCGTGTGTGTGTGCGTGCGTGTGTGTGTGTGTGTGTGTGTGTGAGACGATCAATTAGCAGACTTTTTAGAGCGTTGGACCCGAGCTTCGAACAGTAGAAGAATCATTCTAAACAAACACTTAGCAGTGTAATTTATATCTTTGTTCGTGCGCAAAAGTTCAGTGTCGAAATACAAAGGAAATATATGTAATACGTGTAGCTCTATAAAAGCTTTGGCTGAGTAGCAATATTAGCAAAAGCTTTTAAACGGTGAAAAAACAATTTTGACTGAATATTTTTCTCGATCAGGGCTAACGTAGAACTACAAGTATACATGCTTAGCACATGCACAAAAACGGGAACGATTCAGAACATTGATTTTCCGAGATTTATGCCGAGCTGTCAAGTCCTGAATACCCAAGGAAAGTTGTGATTTTCTACTTATACTAAAATAAATGTATTGTACACCGTGTAGTTTCTTGTTTCTTGACGACGTAGAGGTAGGCTCCTTAACGAATCATTGGAGGCAATGGAAAGATATTTAATTATTTCTATGAACCAGGACTAAGATCACTTCTCCAGAAAATTGAAGTCTTGAAACAAAAATACCATTCAGAAGGGCGATTTTAGCATGTTTCCATGCTTTTGAAATGCAGAAGTATTACTGACACTGATGTGGGAGCATCTAACTCAGCTACGAGATTCAATGTATTGTGCCATTGTTTGTGAATTCTCACGATAGTACTAAACTCACTGATGCACAAGACCAACTGACTGACGTATTCTGTGATATTTCATTAAAATCAAAAATTTGCCCAACAATCAATCGACAGCTTCTGGGTATCGATACAAAAGGACCCCACCAGAGATTACAGGAAAGGTTTTAAAAGCATTAGAACTGTTTTCTACATCATATTTATGCGAACGAGCATTCTCATCATTAACGAACATCAGAACAAAGAAGCAACATCTCCTCTATCGACTGAAACTGAACTATTCGGCGCTTTGTCAAATATTCCATAACAACTGAATAAAATTTGTAAATCACATCAAAGTCAGGTGTCACATTAGCTTGGTAGCAATCATTTAATCCGTGCTTCTATTTTTTACTAGTATTGCATATTTAAATAATTTAATATATTTTCTGTGTTGAAATGACTTCCTAGGACATTTTGAAGTTAGCTATCAATATACGCGTTGCGCTCTGAGAAAATTTGGCAATTATGGTTGTGTGCAATTGCCACCATATAAACACAGCACATACTCCACACAATCACTAACCTATAAAATGATACTTATATAATCGATATCTGATATAACAACACATCCTACACGCCAACAACTCCCTCCCCACAAATTATATTCCACACAGATGCAATCAATAATATAACATTACTCAAACAGCCCATGCTCTACACAACTACTCAAATAATCACCACATCACCTATCAAAATAATACAGTTTATATTACACATATTCTTCTACACAACAATCAAAGAGAAACGCTAAAAGAATACTTAACACAACACAAGCAAATTCTGCAATAAAATAAAAACAGCTGAAGCATAGAAATATAAAAAAGGTGATGTTGTAAAAAACCTCTGAAACACAGAGGGTTTACTGGTGCAATAGAAACAGTTAAACAGTTGAAAGGCGGCGAGCTGGCAGAAACGTTAGCACGCCGAGCGAAATGCTTAGCCATATTTCGTCTGCTGCTACATTCTGAGTTCAAATTCCGCCGAGGTCGACTTTGCTTTTCATCCTTTCGGGGCCGATTAAATAAAGTACCAGTTACGCACTGAGGTCGATATAATCGACTTAATCCCTTTGTCTGTCCTTGCTTGTCCCCTCTGTGTGTAGCCCCTTGTGGGCAGTAAAGAAATAAGAAACAGTTAAAAACATAATTCATAGGGTCATCAATTTTGTTGGAAAGGGAAGATTACATCGACCCCAGTATGTGACTGGTACTTATTTTATCAACCTCGAACGACAAAGTCGACCTCGGCAGAATTTGAACTCAACGTAAAGCTAGAAGAAACACCATTAAGCATTTTATTTGGCATGCTAACGATTCTACCACCATGCCACCTTAAAAAAAAAAAAAAAATTTTTTTAATTAAAAAAAAAACAGGAAAATGATCTTTTCTGCTATAGGTACAAGGCCTGAAATTTTATTGGTGGGGAGGGTACATCGACCCCAGTGCTCAACTGGCACTGATTTTATTAACCTCGAAAGAGTGAAAGGTAAAAAAAAAAAATCAACCTCTGCAGAAATTGAACTCAGAATGTGAAAATGGACGAAATGCTGTTAAGCATAGTATGCTAATGACTCGGCCAATATTCCGCATTAAAAAAAAACCATGATAATGATAAACATAATTCTAACACTTCCAATGTATTTCCAGGAACACGCATTTTGGTTGGCAGAATAAGTCGAGCTTATTTTTACTGGTATTTATTTTATAGATCCTTGAAGATGAAAGGCAAGGTCCATCCTTTATAACATTTTAACTAGGAGTCAGAAAGCCGTAACGACTACCGCAAGGCATTGCGTATGGAACTCTACTGATATCCCTATCCCAGCCTTTCTCTCGCATATCCTTTCTACTCTAGGCACAAGGCTCGAAATTTTTGGAGAGTGGCCTAGTCGACCCCAGTGTTTCACTGATACTTAATTTATCGGCCCCAAAAGGATGAAAGACAAAGTCGACCTCGGCAGAATTTGAACTCAGAACATAAGGACGGACGAAATGCCGCTAAGAATTTTGCCCGGCGTGCTAAAGGTTCCGCCAGCTCGCGGCCTTTCTTCGCATAATAATAACACAGGCACAATGAAACACAGCATTAGATTGATAATTATTTTACTGACATCGAAAGGATAAAACAAAAGTCAACATCGTCGATCTTCAAATACATTTCATAAAGGAGGAAATAACTCAATGACTCAATGCAATTTGTCTCCCATTCTTTAGATTCTCCCCCTCCCCCCAGGTAATGTGCTGCTGGAAAACTACACACAGTCTGGAATCGAACAGCATGCTTCTTCGTGATCCCATAAAGACCTAAACGTGGATTTCTTGTCACCTCCCACCTCTACCAGCTGGACCCATCTAACACGTTTTGTTCCATGGTGATAAGAGCGCAGGCCTTGTCTCTGACATCCTAAGTGTTTCGCTTTGAATAATTGATCGGGTGATATTTTTGTCATTGAAATATCTGTCGCGATGCTCTCCAATCCTTAACTATGCCCCCCACTCCACCCTCCAGTCTATTGTTTTCTATCGCTACTGCTTTTCAGAACACTATCAACCCTACTGCCGCTAAACCATTTAGCCAAACTAGTCATTTGTATCCACACAAGGAACAACGCGTTCAGCTTCCACTAACTGGGCTTCTATTTACGCGTTCTTAGCTGACCGTATGGTCTGTGTCGCCTCCAAATGAAACTGTGATCATTCTGTACCAGTGCTTCTCAAACTATCTGATGTGGCGTACCGGCTTCTTTTTTTCTAGTGTGCCAGGAGACCGGTAATATTTCTTAGTAATATTAATTCATACCGGAAACAATATATATATAATGAATATAATAAAAGTAGACATTTTTTTAATCTTATATTTATTTTGTAAACAAATAATACAATATTATATAAGCATTTTATAATCTTAATTTTTACTAATGCGAAAGGTGAGCCGGCTTCTTTGTCAGTTTATCCAGTCGTGGTTCTATTGAGGACAGTGCCACGCGCAATGGAGAATGAATATCCATATTATTTCTGTACATTGTATTAATGATACTCATGGCTGAGAAGCCAGCTGATAAGTTGTTTACTGCTGTGCATAAGGTGAAATTACTGAAATTATGCTATTGTTTCTTTCTTTTCAGGAAACTCGCCGCGTACCGGCTACTGATGGCTAGTAGACCGGAACCGGTCCGCAGACCACCACTTTGAGTAGCACTGCTCTATACTACCCTTATCCACTGACCTAATAAATACCTTATCTAAATACGATTTAGATGACCCGATGTTTTTGTTTTTTGTTATCCAAGTCCCTATTGGCATATTCAAGAAATTCAATCAGTAT
>NC_142928.1:175420469-175487216 GCF_046866305.1 Octopus bimaculoides | reverse complement strand
ACACACATACGTGTGTGTGTGTGTGTGTGTGTGTGTGTGTGTGTGTGTGTGTGTGTGCGTGCGTGTTTATTTTGTTCCTTACCACTGCTAGACACCCGGTGTTGATTTCTTTATGCTACCGTAAATCGGCGATTCGACAAAAGTGACCGAGACAAAAGTGACAAAAGTGACCAGATTTTAAAAATAACAACCGGTATCGATTTGTTGTAGCTAATCCCTTCAAGACGGTGCCCCAGCATGACCGCAGTGCAAATACTGGAACATGTAAAAGGAGAAAAAAGTAAAAGATAATAACGAGACACAACGTCTCCTAGGAGGACCTAGTAAAAGCTATATTTAAATTTACACGTGGTATCAAAATAGGTAGGGATTTAAAAAGTGTATCAAAGCTACTGGAAGGAGAAGCAAATTAATGAAATAGAGCACAAAAATGAAATAGAGATAATTTTCTTAAAAGGGGTGCTACTGAAAAGCTAGATTGATATTCTTTTCTTATTTTGGCACAAGGCCAGCAAATATGAGGGGCGGAGAAGTTGATTATATCGACTGCAGTACTCAACTGGTACTTATTTTATCGATCCCACAAGGATGAAAGGCAAAGTCGACCTCGGTGGTATTTGATCTCAGAACGTAAAGACGGATTAAATGCCCCTAAACATTTTGTCCGGTAGGGTAACGATTCTGTTAATCCGCCGCCTTAAGAGACTAATTTTGGTTTCAAATTTTGGTACAAGGCGAGCAATTTCGGTGGAGGGGAATAGTCGATGACAACGACCCAGTGCTCAACAGATACTGTTACGATCAGACAAATTAATAATGTAAGAAAAAGGGGTAAACTTCTGATCGAAACAACAAAGTGTTCAAACAGGGAAGTAAATGTTCATTTATGGAGATTATGTCCAGTCTCAATGGTTTCAAGGTAGGTAGTGAACGGTCCGACCCGTATACAGCTCCGTCTCTCGTTCTGGTTCTATTCACGCCAAGCTCCCGCTGCCTTCCCCACTCCCCTTTTCAACGGGAAGAACGAGATTACCTGCCTTGCTCGTTAACAGGAAGTGAACGAGGTTACCTGCTTCGTACTATGCTAACTTCCTGTATATATATTTGGTTATCCATACCAACGTTATTTCATTTCTGCCAAACGGTCGTTGACAAACGTTTATCTCGCCACCTTCGGAAAATATAGGGTAAGTTCTCACCCGTCATTATATTATAGGTATACATAACAATACTCACTTTATCGACCCTGAAAGAGGATGAAGGGTAAAGTCGAGCTCAGCGGAATTTGAACGTAAGGACGGACGAAATGCCGCTAAGCATTTCGCGCGGCGTCATTACAATTCTGTCAGTTCGCTGTCTTGCAGAGTTGGAATAATATTAAAAACTGAAAGCAAGGCTAAAACTAAGAAGATGTGTATAACATAAGCTATCGGAGTCATAAAATTCATCTTCAAGATAATAAATTGACTATGCGCATGTATATAAATAGAGAGAGTTGGGGAAGGACTATTCACGACATTCTGACCTCACCATCCTAAAAATAGATCTAGATAAGATATGCCTATCCGCGCACAACGAAGAAGGGCTAAATACAAATAGAGAGTTATTACGAAAGGTACCAAAAGATACTGGTTACTTTAATAAGGTGACTATATGAAAACAATGAAACACAAGCTAATAGATAATTTAAACTGAAAAATAAAATATTTATATGATGAGAAAGTAAAAAGCGGAAAATATTTTTAAAAAGAAAATAGGATAAAATGAAAATGGAATTCGAAAGTAAAAACAAAATGGTAAAAATAAGCTTCCACTGGTCAGTGTCCTACACGATTCGTCTGAAAATTAAATACTGATACAATAGACTAACATGAACAGCAGACTATGCAGTCAAAATAGATAAAACAACTGTCCATAACTTTTCTAGCTGTCCAGACTTTACAAAGCCTTATCCGCCGACACCTCGATATAAAAATCGTTTAGTGTTACAAGCGTGTACCAAACTCGGAACGTGACTATGGCCTGGTTACAATAATTTGGGTCACAATGATATTAAAGCAAATCAGTTAGACTGACATGAAAATTTATGTACTCACATAGGCATTTCTATCTCTTTTAATCAAAGCCATCACATGAAAAGAATTGAAAAGTACAAAAACAATGCAAGAACCTCAAAAGAGAAATACGCAAGATGTGGGTTATCACAATAAAAATGTTTCTAATAAAATTCGCTGTATATGGCATGATGAAGAATATGAACAAAAATAAGCGCCAGGGCTTCTAGACAATCCAAAAACTAACTATGCTAACGGCAACCCAGATCTTATGGAAAACGATCTCAATTTAAAAACAAAATTTTACACAGTTTACTTTCCCCCATTGTTATAAAATAAGCGACACAATAACGGACCAATAAAATAAACGCAATAATGCGGCGAGCGGGAAGAAACGTTAGCACACCGGGTGCAATGCCTTGCGGTATAACGGCTCTGTGAATTATTGTGAAGATGTTGTGAAAACTGTGTGAATTACTGTAAGTTGTCTGTGAATAATTGTGATTTTTGTGGAATTATTACGGTTACGTTTCACGCAAGCCGCTGCAATTTTTCCCAGCTATGGCAAGTGGTAGTGTCTCCAGTATGGAGAGCTACGCCAAAGCCACTGCGGTGAGGAAGCCAGTGCCGCTAGAAACCAAGTTAATCAAGTTTGAATATGGAGGAGATGACCAGAAGCAGGAATTTAATAGAAGTAGAGGGAGACTCATACAAATTGTCCCCCCAAAAGAGACTAAGGAAGACAAAATTCTGAGGACAGTTGTGTATCGTACACAGGCGGTCAAAACTTGTAAAATTGAAATGGTGACAGAAGAGGAAATCGAAGAGTGCCTGGGTGAAATTGTGAATGAAGCCACGTACATCAGCAGAGGAAGAAAGTTCAGTACGATAGAGGTGAGGTTCGCCACTATAGAAAAGGCAACCAAGCATGCGACCAACATTTTAAGAAACACAAAAATAGCACTACCACCAAGTTATAGAGGAAGAAGAAGTGTGAGAATACGTATTCCAAGAGTGCCACCAGAAATTAAACTGGAGTGGTTGGTTGCAACAGTTTTGGCTGCAACCAAGGAGGATCCGGAATTGGGACCAGTGGCGGAAACAAAAGTGCGCAACTGGTGGAGATTTGGACTCGAAATGTGGCTTTTTGCCACTTTCAAGGACATAGAAAGAATTCCCTACCAGATAGAAGTGGAGGACGTGAGAACGTTAAATGTCGTAGTCGAGGGAAGAAAACCAAATTGTTACACATGCGGAGAGAGAGGTCATATGAAGACCAAATGCCCCATATATGAGTTCACACAGCCACAGCAAGAGAAAGCACAAGCAGAGGAGGAAAAAATTGTAGACCACACTGAGGAAATGAAAGAGAGACAAAAGTGTGAAACGGAGAAAACAAAGGAGAAGAACGAAAATGGAGCTACTAACCCTAAAAAACGAAAGAAAAATAAGTCAAAGGAACGGACAACAGAAAACAAAAAAGAGATAGAAAAGCCAGAAACTACTAATGTACAAGAAGAGGAGGAGAGAACGGATAAAGATGTCAAATACAAGGGGGTTTTGATAAAGTACGAGAAGAGCGAGCAGATGGAGAGAAAATCGCGAAGGTGGAGGAAATAATAAGAGTGAAGATGCCGGAGAAATGTGCTGAGAAATGCATTTTGATACACGAGGAAAACTACTGGGAGTACATAAAAGAACTTGGTGAAAATATAACAACGATAAGGGTTTGGTTGGTGGAGACACCAACCCCTAGAACTGATTATTTGCAGTTGATAAGGACACAAGTAACTGATAAATGGGAGAAAATTAACGCGAGTGTTTCAATTTCTTGAGTTATAAAACCGTTAAAATGTCTACATGATGTTTAAGTAAAAGTGGAAAAACTGGATGAATGTAACCACCCGACTTCGGGGATCGAGTGGACATTGCGCCTTATTTTTTCATTCTTGCATATTATCATGTTATTTTAATTTTTCTTCTACTATTATCATTCGCTTTTGTAATTTTTAGTTCCCCGATTTTATGTTTGTTGCGTTTTGTACTGTCTTTATGTTTTGTGATGTCCTATAAAAACTCTTTGTATAGCCTTTTTTGAGTAATAAAGAAATCGGTATTTCGTCTGTCTTTATGTTCTGAGTTCAAATTCCGCCGAGATCGACTTTGCCTTTCATCGTCGATAAATTAAGTACCAGTTGCGTACTGGGTCGATGTAATCGACTAGCCTCCCCTCCCCAAAAATTTCTGGCCTTGTGCCTAGAGTAGAAAAGAATAAAATAACACAACTTACGCAATATATTTTCTGCAAAAAACAAAGGAAACTCTAAGATAAACATCAAAAACAAAAACATAAAAAGAAAGAAACCTCACAGCAAACCAAATTAGATGTAAGAAATAGAACGCCTTCGCAGTCCCAAAATACAATGATGCACAAAGAGAAACGCCAATGACAATATTCTTTTCTACTTTAAGCACAAGGCTTGAAATTTGGGAGGAGGTAAGTCATTTACATCGACCCGAGCGCGTAACTGGTGCTTATTTAATCGATCCCGATAGGATGAAAGGTAAAGTCGGCTCCAGCAGAATCTGAACTCCGAACGTAAAACCGGAAGAAATATCACTAAGCATTTTGTCCGGTGTGCTAACAATTCAGCCAGCTAGCCGTCTTAATAATAATCCTTTCTACTAATGGCACAAGGCCTGAAATTTTAGGGAGTGGGGAAGTCGATTACCTCGATTTGCCACTCAGTCAATGGTAGACGAAGTGTTACAAGGACAAACGGTGGTACTTTGGACAGAAAAAAACCCCTGGGAAACAACAACAAAAAGGTATAGAAAAGGTATGAAATAAGACGCTCTAAGCAAGGA
This sequence comes from Octopus bimaculoides, assembly GCF_046866305.1. Classification (NCBI taxonomy): domain Eukaryota; kingdom Metazoa; phylum Mollusca; class Cephalopoda; order Octopoda; family Octopodidae; genus Octopus; species Octopus bimaculoides. Next base: position 175,482,294 of record NC_142928.1, on the reverse strand, counting down.
AACACACTGATACAGGATTACCCTGACTACCAAGAGCCTTCTCCCAAGTATGTTCGCTAATCTTTAGGAGCATGTTCAGAGTAGGCCCATTTCCGTGAACCACTCTCGCCATTTTCATCCACCTTTCAGTAAAATTCATTGGAAGATAACACCTCCCTTTCCAGATAAGCATAATTCTAGACATTTGAGCAAACCTATCCGGCTTGTCCGGTAATGGTGATGTTATTGATAGCCATAATGTTGCTGTTAGTGGTGATGGTAGTGGTGTTGATGTTGTAAGTGATGTGGTTGCTGGTAGTGGCGCTGATATTGCTATTGGTGGTAGGTGGAGCTGTTGGTTTTGGTTCTGTTGCTGGTGATAGTGGTGGTGTTGTTGTTTTTGTAGTCGGTGGTAGTGGAGTTGCTATCGGCGGCGGTGGTGTAACTATTGTTGGATATTGTGTTACTGTTAGTTGTAGGTGGTATTGTTATGGTTACAGTTGTTGATTTTGTTTCTTTTGATTGTTGTTTACTTGTTTTCCTGTTGTTGCGTTTGTGTAAATGATGTAGGCGTGGCTACAGATTTTAGTCATGATATTGATTTCAAAATTCAGAACAAGGCCAGCAATTCCGAGGGAGTAGGTAAGTCGATTACATCGACCCAACTGATCAACTAGTACTTATCTTATCGACCTGGAAATGATGAAAGGTAAAATCGACCTGGAAATGATGAAAGGTAAAATCGACCTCGAAATGATGAAAGACAAAATCGACCTCGAAATAATGAAAGGCAAAATCGACCTCGGCGGAATTTGAACTCAGAACGTAACGGCAGACGAAATATCGCTAAGCATTTCGCCTGGCGCGCAAACGTTTCTTATTTCCTTATTGCCCACAAGGGGCGAAACATAGAGGGGACAAACAAGGACAGACAAAGGGATTAAGTCGATTACATCGACCTCAGTGCGTAACTGGTACTTAATTTATTGACCCCGAGAGGATGACAGGCAAAGTCGACCTCGGCGGAATTTGAACTCAGAACGTTTCTGCCAGTTCGCCGCTTTAGTCATAATGCTAATCCTTTCTGTTAAAGGCACAAGGCCTGAAATTTGGAGGTGGGTGAGGGGCTAGTCGATTACATCGACTCCGGTGTCCAACTGGGGCTTATTTTATCGACCCTGAAAGGATGAAAGGCAAAGTTGACCTCGGCAGAATTTGAACTCAGAACGTAAAATAATATTGACAATTTATACGAAAGTCATAGGCCACAAATTCACAGAAAAAATATAGTGGAGCGAATGTACTCCAGTAACTGGGAGATACTCTTATTTATTTACTCCAAGAAAATTTGAAAGGTAAAGTTGACTGACGTTTGCGACACGTGATCTCAGAACTTAGAAACAAGTCGCAAAATACTATGAAGTCTTTTGTGCGCTTGACCTGTATTTTATTTGGTGTCAATTCAGCGTGTGGTCTCCTTGGCCATTTACAGTCTACTGCACTGTCCAACCCTAACCCTAACCCTTAACCCAAATCAGAACATTTCACAGCGTAGACTACAGACACTGCAGTTGACGAGAAACTAAATAAGCTCAGTGTATAAAAGAACTAGCACTGCTCCAATTAATTCGAACTCCGAGTCATTTATCCAGCTCAGGGCCTACGGTTTGAACAATGTCAAGAGGAAAAATCCAAATCAAGCTGATTTGGATTTACTACCTGTCTCTCTCTTTCTCTCTCTCTCTTTTTCTTTCTTTCTTTCTCTTTCTCTCTCTCTCTCTCTCTCTCTCCCTCTGTGGTAAGAAGCTTGCTTCCCAATCACATGGTCCTCCTCTGCGTAACACCTTGGCCAAGTGACTTATACTATAACCTCGGGCCAACCAAAGCCTTGTGAATCAATTTGGTAGATGGAAACTGAAAGAAGCTTGTCGTATAGGTGTGTGTGTGTGTCTCTCTCTTTGTCTTGCACCATCGGTTGACAACTGGTGTTAGTTTGTTTACGTCCCCGTAAGATAGCTGGGACGTAAACAAACCAATAACCCGATAGAATAAGTACTAGGCCTTAAAAATGTCTCTTTTTTAACTTAAACCCTTTAAGGCGCTGCCCCAGCATGGCCGCAGTCAAATGACTGAAACAAAGGAAAGTATATATATATATATATATATATATATATATATATATATATTGACGCGACTCTATCTGTCTCTATCACTTTTTCCCCCTCTCGTTCTTCCTTCTGTTACTACTACGTATCTCTCTCTTTCCCCCTCTCGTTCTTCCTTCTGTTACTACTATATTTCTCTCTTCCTCTCTTTCTCTCGTTGCTCACCTATTTTCTACTTCCTCTCCTTGTTTCTCCCTCTACCACTCTCTCTCTCTTCCTTAACCCTCGCTGGTCACATGTGTCCACTTACTAATTCTTTTCTTCCTTGGCTATCACCGAGCAAACACGCGAACTTACTTCGTCCCGCTTCCAGTTCGTTGCTTCACAGCGTTCAACATACACATAATTTTTCACGTCTGGCCGTACAGCCTTTTCCGTTTGTTTTCCTGTCTTGTTTTCTTTTCCGTTTGTTTTCCTGTCTTGTTTTCTGTCCGCCACTACATTCCTCCATGGTACAAGTTTAATTTGTGTATACAAATTTAATTTGTGGTCCATGGGAAGAGCCATTTTAACGATGCGTCCTGCCCTACTCTTCGAAACGCCTGTGTTAGAACGGGGGTAGCTGATGAAGGAAAATGTTCTCTATGTGGTCTGTGTGTGTTCTGTACTCTGGTTATTATTATTTTTTTGTCTACGTTTTGTTTGCAATGTCTTGTACCCAGATATGCACCTATATATACATGTAGACGTAAGTATGCACATACCTGTACATATATATGCATATACTCATTTATTATTTGTTTGATATATATATATATATATATATATATATATATATATATATATATATATATATAAACAAATAATAAATGAGTATATGCATATATACGTACAGGTATGTGCATACCGACATCCGCCTGTATGTATCTGGGTACAGGACATTGCAAACAAAACGTAGACGAGAAAACACACAAGCCACATAGAGAACATTCTTCTTCATCAGCTACCCCCGTTTTAACACCGGCGTTTCGAAGAGCTGGGCAGGACGCATCGCTAAAACGGTTCTTCCCATGGACCGCAAATTAAATTTAAGGATAACCAATTTGTTAATAATAAAGTTAACTTCCTACTCTCCGTTTTCTTTTCTTCATTTAACTGGATAGAAACTATATGTTTAATATATACCTATTGTTTTGAGGGAATTTCATTCCCCAATAATACTAGATATTGAACCAGTATTTCTTTGGATGTAATCATCCCTTCACTAGGTTAACATATCCTCTAATTAGATGTATGTGTGTGTGTGTGTGTGTTTTTTTTTTCTTTTATATGTTTCAACCCTAAGGCTGTGGCCATGCTGGGGCACCACCAGATATATATGTGTATGTATATGTACATGTGTGTGTGTGTGTGTGTGTGTGTGTGTGTGTGTGAGTATAAAAATATTAGTTTCAATATCGCCAAAGCTCGGTGTAGTTTTTGGTGATACGTATGCACACACATTAACACAATCGTATATGCCAACTGCATATAATGCATAAATCTGTTTCCTGCACTTCGGTATTTGTTTTTCGGTGATACCACCCCACACCCACACCCCACACCCCACACCCACACCCCACCCCCACACCCCACCCCACACCCCCACCCCACACCCCACCCCACACCCCCACCCCACACCCCACCCCACCTCCGAAATACTATGCTCGATCCATCTCTCTAATCAGTGCACTATGCATGTGTGTATATATGTGCGTATACATCTATATATATATACATATACATACACACACACATTATATATATACATAGAAATATATATATATACACATGCATATATAATATATACTTATGCATATGCACACACACACATATATGTGTATACATATATATATATATACATACGTACACATATATATATATATACACACATTTATACATATATATGTGTGTGTATATATATATATATATATATACACACACACACACACACACATATATGTACATTTATACATATATATATGTGTGTATGTACATATATATATATATATATATATATATATATTCACACACACACACATATATATACGTTTATACATATGTGTTTATATATATATTATATATATATGTATATATATATTTACATACGCACGCGCTCGCACACACACACACACAACGATGGGGACACCCAAGAAGGACCTCATGATCTAAAAATATTCCAGTACCAGGAAGTAGTACAGAATTGAATGAATGCAGAAGGTTATTCTCGTAGCGAAATGTACTATATACAAGCTCACAAACAACTATAGCTACTTCTCATAAAATAACCTTGTGCTCTCCCTCCCTCTCTCTCTCCCTCTCTCTCTCCCTCCCTCTCTCTCTCTCTCCCTCCCTCTCTCTCTCTCTCTCTCTCTCTCTGTTTGAATAATAACGGGCTGGTAGGTAAATACTACGGCTGACATCGACTCTAATCGGCGATGACTCTGCCGTTGTGGTGCTAATAATAACGATGGTTTCTAACACAAGCACAGGGCCACATATATAGACCAGCAGGAGAATAAGACTATTTAACCCATTTTTATGTTTTTATTTATTTATTCATGCGCCCTTTCAAAGCCTAGCCAGGCTCATGGGCCCGGTTTCCCGGTTTCTGTGGCGTATGTGTTCCCCTCAGTTGGATGGGACGCCAGTCCATCGCAGCGTTACTCAAGAAACAGGAAGTAAGAGTGAGAGAAAGTTGGGGCGAAAGAGTACAACAGGGGTCGCCACCACACCCTGCCGGAGCCTCGTGGCGCTTTAGGTGTTTTCGCTCAATAAACACACACAACGCCCGGTCTGGGAATTGAAACCGCGATCCTACGACCGCGAGTACTCTGCCCTAACCACTGGGCCATTGCGCCTCCCATTGCCAGCTACTTATTTTATCGACACAGCCGTGATGAATACCAGGTCGACTCTGGCCAAATTTTAAACCCAAACGAATAGGGAATGGACATAACTAAATAGCACAGACAGGATTTCTGCGAGTAATTTTACCAGGGATGCAAGGTTTCTTTCGGGGTTCACCTTCCCAAAATACGAGCCTTCAATATCCATAATTTTTCTTTATATCCCGGGAAAGCTTCGGACCTACTACCACCACGAAGTCAGAACACCTGATTGTAAGATATTTTGCCCAACGCTCTTCTGTGTCCACTGTTTTACCAGCTTAGATCCTTGCCAAACCATTAGTTCATAGGGCCGGTTTCTCGGATCAGAAGATTATTCATTTTTGCCAGCTGAGTGATCTGGAGCAACGTGAAATATATAATATATAATGAACTTGTTGTATACAATGCTCAGGTGCATAACTAGAAAAAAATTTCTTTTGACAAAAAAAAAAAGAACACAACGCATCGCCCGCTCCAGGAATCGAAACCACAATACTACGACTACAAATGCAACCCCCCTTACCACTAAGCTACGCACGTAGCTTAGTGGCTATGGTATTCGGCTCACGATCATAAGGTTGCGAGTTCGATTCCCGGCGGTGTGTTATGTCCTTGAGCAAGATAATTTATTTCTCATTCTTCCAGTCCACTGACAAAAATGAGTAGTACCTGTATTTCAAAGGGCCAGATTTGTCACACTGTGTCACGCTGAATCTCCTTGAGAACTAGGGAGTTCTCAGCCATTTGTACGTTAATTTCACAAGCAGGGTGTTCGGTTGATCGTATCAACTGGAATACTCGTTTTCGTAACCGACGGGGAGATAAGACAACCTTAGAACTTAATGTCGATAAAAAGTAAGGAATTTGGGTAATGGATATAAGCAACTGCCAATTATTTTCTTGACTCTTAAAGAATAAAAAAAGGAAGTCGACCGCGATGGGATTTGAACCCAGAAAGGGGTGTAACTAAACACTGTAAAGTAGAGAGTGTGAAAGAAATATTATCGGGGACCACAGAGTTTGTTTTTCGCTGAGGGTTTTTTCTTTTTTAATTCTCCCAGTACTTCCCTTCCGTAAATGCTAATCTTCAATATAGGCAAACATTTTGTGAGACTCCAGGAAAAACTCAGATTTAGATGCGACCCCTGCATCATCACCGCCCCCACCACCCTTCTCATAAACTAGTCATGGGCAAAGTGCAGCCCGCAAGACTTTCTGAACTGGACGCCTAACTAGTGCGGTATTTTGTCTGTCTGTACGTTCTGAGTTCAAATTCCGTCGAGGCTGACTTTGTCATTTATCCTTTCGGGGTCGACAAAATAGGTACCAGTTGAGCATTGGGGGGGGGGGGTCAGTGTAATCGACTCAACTACTCCTGAGTAAGAGTATAAAAACTGCACCCTTCTGCCAAGCCATGTCGAGCCAGTGTGTTAGAGTGGACTCATCAAACCAGTATGATCTCAGGCTCGAGTTCACGTCTTCCTCATCAAACCATGGTTGATGGAGAAAACATGTTGTGGCTTTCGTCCAGCTGTGGACTGAACCTAGTAAATCCAATTCAATCCAAATCGGCCTCAGTACATGACTGGTACTTAATTTAATTGACCCCAGGAGAATGAAAGGCAAAGTTAAGTGTGCTAGTATTTAAACGTAAAGAGTCGTAAGTGAATAACTGCAAACATTGTTCGATGTTCTAACGATGCTACCAACCAATTAACGTTGATTAACTTAATTAGTACGATTTTTAAAAGACTGTGGAAGGACAATAGACAAAGTTGACCTCAGAGGGATTTGAGCTCAGAATGTAGAGAGGTGAATAAATATCGACTTTCCGTACTTGTATACAGGCTGATCGGGCAAATTGACAACCGACTGGCTGATTTGTTAATTAAGTGATAAAGAGATAACGACCCAACTCACATGTACACACATACGTTCACTTACGCACACACACAAACACGTGCACAACACACACACACTCACACGCATGCACACATACATTTGTGCATATAACACCTGCATATAAACAAACACGTTTACGTACATATACGTACATACACACACAATCACACACACATGCGTGTAACATTAAAAAAAACACCTACATATAAGCACACATTTACGCACATACATACATTCGTACGCATAAACATATAAACTCACACTTACACACACACACACACACACACTCGCGCGCGCTCTCATCCATACATGTACAATCACAAGCTGAATCACCACACACACAAACACACACACTCATACATAGACACATACATACAAACATGGTGTCCGGTAAATTTATTACACACATACACTGTACCGTATCCTTCACACAACCTATCCTGTTAACTACTCTCAATACACTCACACACATACGCGTTCACTCGCATGTGCATTTATATATGAAGTGGGGTGGGGTATCACTGGACGCCTCACACACGGGACAGCACAGAGGCACACGTGCACCCACGGACACATTTACAAGCACACTGCACTATAACAGGCGCGGCTGTGTGATAAGAAGCTGGCTTCCCAACCACACGGTTCCGAGTTCAGTCCCACTGCGTGACACCTTGGGCAAGTGCCTTCTACTCTAGCCTCGAGCTGACCAAAACCTTGAGTGAATTTTGTAGACGGAAACTGGAAGAAGCTCGTCGTGTGTGTTATTTCTTTACTACCCACAACGGGCTACACACAGAGGGGACAAACAAAGACAGACAAACGGATTAAGTCGATTATATCGACCCCAGTGCGTAACTGGTACTTATTTAATCGACCCCGAAAGGATGAAAGGGAAAGTCAACCTCGGCGGAATTTGAACTCAGAACGTAGCGGCAGACGAAATACCGCTAAGCATTTCGCCCGGCATGCTAACGTTTCTGCCAGCTCGCCGTGTGTGTGTGTGTGTGTGTGTGTGTGTGTGTGTGTGTGTGTGTTTTCCCCACCACTGCTTGACAACCGGTGTTCGTGAGTTTATGTCCCTGTGACCTAGCGATTCGTCAAAGAAACCGATAGAATTATTACTAGGCTTAAGAAATAAGTTCCGCGGTCGATTTGTTCGACTAAAACTCTTTAAGGCGGTGCCCCGCCCCAGCAAGGTTGTTGTCAAATGACTGAAGCAAGTGAAAAGAAAAGAAAAATAAAAGAAAGATACATGCAGACATATACCAATACATCACTCAACACACACACACACACACACACACACGTCTTAGCAAATGAAAGGGAGAACCACTACGTGGTCACTCGACCTACTAGAAATAGCAGCCATGTCTCGTTCAAATTACATCCTACCGTCGTTAACAATGAAAGACATAGATCTAGATAGCCTGAAATAAATACGGGGATAGTCTCAGTTAGACTGCTCATACCGAAATAAACATTAGGAGCGATATTTCACCTGACGCGTCAAATCCACGCAGGCGAAGAAAAAAAGGTTACATAAAACAATGTTGTCTCTGATATACAAAAAGAAAAGAAGAAAAAAAGATAAAAAGCAACAGGATAGTCTTTGATCATGGGTCGGCTCGATCATGGTTAAACAACTGCAAAAACAACCCACGCACTCAAATACAAACAAATGCACATGCATGTAAACACAGTTACCGTATACATCAACGAGGCCCTGTCTCTACGAAGCCGCTTGATTTGCTAGAAATAGCAGCTATGTCTCACTCAAATCACACATGACGTTAAAAAAAGCAGGACACAGACAATGTAGTTCTAAACACACACACACACGCATATATATATATATATATATATATATATATATATATATATATATATATACACACACATATATGTAGATAGATAGATTGATAGATAGATAGATAGATAGATAGATAGATAGATAGATAGATAGATAGATAGATAGATATTATGCATTATATATGTGTGTATTACTGTGTGTATGTGTGTACGAGTTTGTGTATTGTATGTATGTATGTATATATATATATATATATATTATACATATGCTATGTATGACTAAAGGCAGGGTAGTCATGCCTGTAATGACGTTTTTGATAGGGTGTGTCCGCTTAGAGCTGACCTGGGGCTGAATAACAGCACCAAACAACAAACGTATGCTTAGAAACAACATATCACACACACACACACACACACACACACACACAAAAAATGTAAACACAGATCTTACTACTGGGCTTATCAAGTGAACTATTAACTCACCCGCACACATTTACACACGCACACATACACACACCACGTATACATATACACAGATAGAAATACACACACATACAACAGTGTGTCTCTATCTATATCTACCTAAAGACGGCAGAAATACACTACATTACACTTCACTGCTAAACTATACAATACTACATAAGACCTTCTGAGAGATCGCTCGATAACAGCCAAATCCTCGTACTGCATCTTACGGCCTAAAATAAGCAAATGATACGTTACATGGTTTAGTTAAGATAAGACAGACAGCTAAAAGATGAACTACCTTTCGTCATAGGTCAAGGGTCGTCTGGGGTTTGGACAGCAAAGCGTAAATACACCGCATAATTCAAACAAATCACGGTTTATATATAATGTACATGTATTTGTTTGCTTGTACTTGTGTGTGTGTATGTGTTTGTATGTGTGTGTGTACGTGCGTGTATGCATATATGTATCTGTGAGTATAAGCAGCTATGCATCTGTGTTTACAAGCATCTATGTATCGATGCATATATGTATGTGTGTGTGTGTGCGTGCGTGTCTGTATATGTATGTGTTTATGTGTGTATATGTGTATGCATCGTATGTCTGTTTGTATGTATATATCAGTGTGTGTGTGTGTGTGTGTGTGTGTGTTCGGAAAGAAGAGAGAAAATGAAATCATAGAACGAACAAAACAACAAAAAAGATACTGTAAATCTAAAACATCGATGACGTTATGTGATGTAATGTGAAAATCGGATTTTTAAGTGAAAACTGTAAAAAGGCAAGTAATACTAGCCATACGTACCTTAGTTTCTTTCTCTCTCTCTCTCTCTCTCTCTCTAATCGGATAATACAACGGCATAAATGATATACGAAGCAGTGGAGAGGACAGAGTAGTTTTTAGTTATTCCCGGTGTAAGATTCACTGCAGCGTGACTGATTGTCATTAGTCGGTTGAACAACGGTTACGATAAAACAACAATAACAACAACAATCCAACACCATCGCCATCAGCGGGATTTTTGACGATTGACGGATGACCGCCACAGCTCCGCTTGTCAACACTAGCAGCTACAGCAGTAGCAGCAACAGTAGCAGCAGCGGTGGCAGCAGTGGTGGTAACAGCAACTGCAAATAACAGCAGCAACAGTAGCAGCAAGAACAGCAGCATCCGTTGAAGCGGTAACAGTAACACACGACAGCAATAAACAGTAATAACAATAATATCTGCAGTAGATATAGAGTAGCAGTAGCAGCAGCAGCAACAATTTAGGTGTATGATAGGACCGACAGCAGCAGTACGAGTAGCACCAGCTGCGTTGAATATTAGCAGCAGTAAATCTGTCTTTAAGCACACAGCAACACCAACAATGTGTGTGTGTGGTGGTAGTAGTATCTATAATATCGTCGGAGAGCCTCTACTAATTGCTAGAAATCGCAGCCAAATTTCCTTTAAGCTATATACTTCTGTCTTTAAAGAAAGAAAAAATGAAGGTGGTGGGGTGTTACTTTAGATAATGTGGCCCTTGGTGCAGCATGCTAGAGGATTTGGCGACGGACACGATGGACAGGGATAGAACATCTTTGAGACTATAAGTCGGTTCTATCATAAATCATAACACACCGACGGAGTGGGAGTCGTTAAATAAACAGCGACAGTAATAACAATAACAACAACAGAAGCGAAGCGAATAGCGAAGGACATTGAAACAACCAGCCGAACTGCAGACGAGTTTGCATATTTATTTAAATACCGAGTCTCAACTTCTAAAGGTCCCAGGTCTACCGAGCTGTAAATTAGACACCATAAAATGGAAGGGTGACCTCTGTAACAAGCGACAGCGGTGTAAAGGTGTCGAATGTTTCAGTTTCTTGTGTCGACTTGAGGATATTATAGAAGCGTCAGTAATTGCTTTAATTTAGACTCGGCGCTAGAAATTTTTAGAAGGGTGGGTTAGGCGATAACATCGGCTCAGTACTTGACCGGAACTTTATTTTATCGACCCTGGAGGGATGAAAAGTAAGATTGACCTCGGCGGGATTTGAAGCTGAATGTAAAGAGGTGAAAGAAATGCCGCAAAGCAGCTGTAGAGTTCTTTTGTCGCCATTTCGATGTAGGTGCGAAAACTCGAAAATGAAAGTGACAGTAGCGAAAAGAAAGAAAAAAAAAAGGAAACGAAACCGGGAAGAGAAATAACACAGAAATTAATGGGCCTTTTGTGGTAGCGTCATTTGCTAGAAATAATAGCAAAATCTTTCTCCAGTTGCACCTTGCTCTCTTAGAAAAGAATGTGTTAAATGATATCGATCTGGGATCATTGCGGCGAGAAAGAAGCTGGGATGGACATAACTGGAACACCTTTTCATGTCTGTCTGCATATTTGGAGTTGACCTGGGGTTACATAACAACAACAACAACAATAACAGATACCACATAATAGTTGCCCATAGCAGATACAAACAAGATCAACAATAAACTTATCACCATTAGGAGGCGGGGCAGGACACAAGACCAGTTCTTAGACAAAGCAACAACATAATACCTGCAGCATTAGCAGCAAGATATCTCTTCGTGGTCGCTTGACCTGCATTCCTGCCGTGACCATTCCATCTTTTTCCAGTGGACAGAGATCCCAAGACCACATTATTTCATCTCACGCAAGCTTTATTTTTTTGTTTGTTTGTTTGTTTTTTAACCAATACGTTAGAGTGTGATTTAGGTGAGCTTTAACTACTCTTTCTAGCAGATCGAAATATCACGTGAAAGCGCCTTCGTTAGTATGTTTGGAATTCGGTCGACGGAAACAGTGCAGAATCCCGTTGTGTGTGTGTGTGTGTGTGTGTGTGTGTGTGTGTCGCCAATGTATATCAGCAAAGGATATAAACAACATCGAGAAACCGAAAAGCGGTGACCTTCTTTGTCACTTACTGCATCAAGCTGCAATCAGGCGATGATTGACCCAGCCTGTAAACAACGACGTTGTTCAAAAACTCCAATATATAATGTAATCGTTTCAAAGTTTAGAACACGGCCAGTAATTTTAGAGGAAGGGCTAAGTCGATTACATCAATTCCAGTACATGACTGGTACTTTATTTCGTCTACCTAGAAAAAATGAAAGGCGAAGTTGACCTCGGCGGTATTTGAACTCAACGTAAAGAGCCAGAAGAAATGTCGCAGAGTTTTTTCTTCTCTTTTTTCCGGTGCGCTAACGATTCTGCCAAGTTACCGCCTTAAGGATAATAATTCTTTCTACGATAGGCACAAGACCTGAAATATAACTAAGATAGACTGAAAGACAGTGGTTATAGACGCAACAGGAATTCATTTGATCATTGGTGTTTACTCATTCAAAGCTCACCCGAAGTTGAGTAACTACAGCTTGAAAGATAGCGCTGAGTCAAAATTCGGCGACACTACGTAGTCGCTAGACTTGCTAGACATAGCAACCAAATCTCCTTTAAGTTACATCCAACCGTGTTAAAAAGAGAGGGCATTTTATTATATAATGTAGTTATAGGTAAGGTGCTGTCCAATGACAAAGCGTAGGGTGTGCGAACTGTACAAGGTGGTCACTTTTTTCAGGTGGAGAGGAACAATATACATTGCAAGCATGTTACGTGTAAGGAAGCGGCCGGCTAATATAGTTCCTTCAAGGGCGGTCAAAGCCCACGCTGAGCCATTAGTGCAGTCGTAAAGTATGGGCGCACTGGACAATTGCCCCTGGGGTTGGAGTCCCACGGATCTAGAGCTCAAATGATAATCTATGCAGGCTGTGTCTATGTAAATAGAGACCTCAGTACACTGCATAGTCCGGGGGCTTATAATGTTATTAAGACGTCTCGGCATTGATACACTGTGCGTGAAAAGATGAGATATTCAGAGTGACGTTTTCGATTGTAGTTCTGCCTGATCAGGGCTGACCTAGAGGTAAGCAATAATTCTTTCTAATTTGGGTACAAAGCCAGCAAGTCGATTACATTGACTTCAGTATTTCATTAGTACTGGTATTTCATCGACCCCGAAAGGATAAAAGGCAAAGTTGACCTGGGCGGGATTTGAACTGAGAACGTAAAGAACCGGAAGCAATTTCGCTATGCATTTTGACCGACACGCTAACGATTCTGCTAGCCTTCTAAACAATGATAACATCAACTACGCCAAGAAAATAATAATAATAATAATAATAATAATAATAATAATAATAAATATTTTGGAATCAATGAATTAGATACGATACAACACACACAAATGAAAGAGAAAATAAAAAATAGAATACTATAGATGAGTTAGATTAATACTGAAAACAGAGCTCAATGCGAAAAACAAGATAATAGGTATCAACACTTTAGCTGTCCCAGTTATAAGTTACAGCTACCATATCCTTAACTGGACACTAAATAAACTAATCAAAATAGACACGAAAACAAGAAAAATAATGACAGGATTTAGGATGCACCACCCAAAATCTGACATAGAAAGGTTATATATACAACGTATAGAAGGTGGTAGAGGCCTTATACAGCTAGAAAACTATTACAAAAAAAACACCATAGGACTGCAAAAATACCTACTTCAGGAGCAAGGAAAACTAATACAAATAGTCACAAAACACGAGCAAAACAAAAAAACTGTTTTCAGCCTTTAAGGAAGCTGACAAATACAAACAAGAAGTCATACGACCTAACAACTATGAAGAAAATGAAGAAACAACAAAAGCTGTAAAACAAATAAAATCCAAATTAAAACTAGAACAGCAACGGATCATGATAAAATGATGGCAAGAAAAGCCCCTTCATGGCAAATACTGGGCTAAAGTAATGCAAAAGAAACAGACAAAGCAAAATCCAAGCAATAGCTGAGAAGGTCAGGACTCAAAGCACGGGCTGAAGGATTTTTAATTGCAGCACAAGACCAAAGCCTTCCCACCAGAAATTACCAAAAACATATAACGAAAAGAAACCTAACAAGTAACTGCAGAATATGTGGAGATGGACAAGAAACAATAAATCATATTGTCTCTGGCTGCCCAGTCTGGCTAAGAAGGAATATATTCACAGACACGACAGAGTTGGGACCCACATACACTGGAAGCTATACCAACACTATGGAATAACAACAGAAAAAAGATGGTATAGGTACACGCCAGAAAAGGTCACAGAAAATGAGAAAGCAACACTACTATGGGATATGCCAATACGCACAGATAGAGAAATTAAGGCCAATAGGCCAGATATAGTTGTCAGAGGTCATGAAGAAAACAAAATGCTTTCTAATTGATGTATCAATACCAACAGACGACAACGTTTCTCTAAAAGAAATGGAGAAACTTTCAAAATAGAAAGACCTGGAAATAGAGGTAACTCGAATGTGGAGTCTAAAAACAGAAACAATTCCTATCATAGTGGGCGTATATATAACCTTTCTATGTCAGATTTTGGGTGGTGCATCCTAAATCCTGTCATTATTTTTCTTGTTTTCGTGTCTATTTTGATTAGTTTGTTTAGTGTCCAGTTAAGGATATGGTAGCTGTAACTTATAACTGGGACAGCTAAAGTGTTGATACCTATTATCTTGTTTTTCGCATTGAGCTCTGTTTTCAGTATTAATCTAACTCATCTATAGTATTCTATTTTTTATTTTCTCTTTCATTTGTGTGTGTTGTATCGTATCTAATTCATTGATTCCAAAATATTTATTATTATTATTATTATTATTATTATTATTATATATACCATACAGAAAATAGCACTACTAGGCACTGCACACATCCTACGTAAAACACTTTCAATACAATAACCGTAAGAGCATCACAACAATCCACAGCACATACCCAAGGCACACAGAGCTGCGCTCGGTAGTGCAGTGAAAGCACGTGAAAAAAATAAGACTACTGAATAATAATAATAATAATAATAATAGATATAAACGACAGTGAACGAACGTTAACAACCAAAACAGTTTCTAAAATGGGTAGAAAGACCAAAAAGTGCTGAAGAGTGGAGAGAAGAATCGGTTCGATCGATGCTTGACTGATTCCTATTTCAAGGACCCCGAGAAGACGAGATGTAAAGTTGGACCTGACAGGATTTTAACTGAGTGCTAGTTACCGTTATTGATGTTGTTCAGCTCCAAATCAACCTCAACAGAAAAACCCATTCAGGACTACATTATCCAATGTGTACTTCCTCTTTCTTTTAAGACAGTAGAGTTGTATTTTATGTAAGTTTAGCTGTTGATTCTAACATGTCGAGAGACCATGTAGAAGTTTCCTCGTTTGTTCGCTCCATTATCTCCTTCCTATGTATTTAAAATACCCCTCTTAATCAATCTCTCGTAACACTCCGTCCTCACATAACTGTTCGTTTTTCACTCTCCTCTTTGCTTCAAACTCTCCTCTGTACATAATAAGCCATTTCACCGTCTATAACTACTCCATTACCTTTCCTTTAATAACGGTAACTCAGAGGAAGACGTATAATCGATTATATTGGCATTAAACACTTAATAGGTACTGATTTTATTGACGACCCACTTCCACTCCAGAAGTATGAAGAACAAAGAAGTCAAACTTGGCCTGTTTTGAACTCAGAACGTAAAAGGAAGAAAGATCGATAAAAAGAAAATTAGGCTGGGGGTTTTTTGTATTTTTTTTTTTTTCTGGGGTTTTTTTGTGGAGAGGGTGTGTTTTTCATCCTGCACCCAACCGAGCCTGTGACACCACCACCCTTCCGAAACAACAATAGCAACAGCATTAACAATATTATCAAAAATAAATTTATGCAAATCGACAATCATTAGGAGATAGGACAAAATAAAATGCAACGTTTCTTCCTGTTGTCTGCGCTTTGAGTTCAGATCTCGCCGAAGTTAATTTTGCTTTTCATTCTTTCGAGATCGATAAAATACAGAACCAATTTAGAGAAGTGAATTGGTGGATTTGTTAAAGCGTCGAGCCAGATGCCTTACGGTATTTGTTCCGAAGACCTTTGCGTTCTGAATTCTTGGATGATAGACTTTACCTGTTGCTTCATTTAATAGCGTCGCATAGTCCTTGGAAGCCTTTAAAAGAGTTCGCTCAATTGCAAGTAATTAGTTTAGGACTCCCTGCGGCGAGCTGGCAGAAACGTTAGCACGCCGGTCGAACTGCTTCGCGGTATAACGGCTCTGTGAATTATTGTGAATACGGTTGTGTTACTTTGTGAAAACTGTCTCGGTGAATAATTGTGATTTTTGTGGAATTATTACGGTTGCATTTCACGTGAGCTGCTGCATTTTCCCAGCTATGGCAAGTGGTAGTGTCTCCAGTATGGAGAGCTACACCAAGGCCACTGCGGTGAGGAAGCCAGTGCCGCTGGAAACCAAGTTAATCAAGTTGGATATGGAGGAGGTAACCAGGAGCAGGAATTTGATAGAAGTTGAGGGAGACTCGTACAAATTGTGTCCCCCAAAAGAGACTAAAGAAAATAAAATTCTGAGGACAGTAGTGTATCGTACACAGGCTGTCGAAACCGATAAAATTGAAATGGTGACGGAAGAGGAAATCGAGGAGTGCCTGGGTGAAATTGTCAATGAAGCCACGTACATCAACAGAGGAAGAAAGTTCGGTACGGTTGAGGTGAGGTTCGCCACAAAAGAAGAGGCAACCAAGCATGCAACCAACATATTAAGAAGTGAAAACATAGTATTGCTACCAAGCTATAGAGGAAGAAGAAGTGTGAAAATACGTATTCCGAGAGTGCCACCAGAAATTAAACCAGAGTGGTTGGATGCAACAGTTTTAGCTACAACCAAGGAGGATCCGGAATTGGGACCAGTGGCGGAATCAAAAGTGCGCAAATGGTGGGGATTTGGACTCGAAATGTGGCTTTTTGCCACATTCGAGGACAAAGAAAGAATTCCCTACCAGATAGAAGTGGAGGACGAGAAAACGTTAAATGTCGTAGTTGAGGGAAGAAAACCAAATTGTTATATATGCGGGGAGAGAGGTCATATGAAGACCAAATGCCCTCTATATGAGTTCACACAGTCACAGCAAGAGAAAGCACAAGCAGAGGAGGAAAACATTGTAGATCACACAGAGGAAATGAAAGAGAGACAGAAGTGCGAAACAGAAAACAAAGGAGAAGAACGAAAATGGAGCTACTAACCCTAAAAAGCGAAGGAAAAATAAGTCAAAGGAACGGTCAACAGAAAACAAAAAAGAGATAAAAAAGCCAGAAACTAATAATATACAAGAAGAGGAGAGAACGGATAAAAATGTGAAATACAAGGGGCTTTTGATAAAGTACGAGAATTGCGAGCAGATGGAGAGAAAAGTCGAGCGGTTAGAAGAAATAATAAGAGTGAAAATGCCAGAGAAATGTGCTGAAAAATGCATTTTGATACGTGAGGAAAGATGCTTCGAGTGCATAAAAGAACTTGGTGAAAATATAAAAACGAAACGGATATGGTTGGTGGAGACACCACCCCCTAGAACTGATTATTTGCAGTTGTTAAGGACAGACGTAACAATGATGAATGGAAGAAAGGTAACGCGAGTGTTTGGATTTTTGAGTTACAAAACGGTTAAAATGTTTACATGACGTTGAACGTAAAAGTGAAAAACTGGATAAATGTAACCACCCGACTTCGGGGATCGAGTGGACATTGCGCCTCACTTTTTTCATTCTTGCATATTATCATTTTATTTTAATTACCCCGATTTTATGTTTGCGTTTTGTACTGTCTTTATGTATTGTGATGTCTTAAAAATTCTTTGTATAGCCCTTTTATGGGTAATAAAGAAATCGGTATTTCATCTGTCTTTACGTTCTGAGTTCAAATTCCGCCAAGGTCGACTTTGCCTTTCATCCTTTCAGGGTCGATAAACTAAGTACCAGTTGCGAACTGGGATTGACCTAATCAACTGACCCCTCCCCAAAAATTTCGGGCCTTGTGCCTCGAGTAGAAAAGTTTAGGACTCCCTGCTTTGCAACTTCATCCCTTCCTTTCAATCTCGGAAACCCTGGAATAATAAAGGAACATTTTTCCCTTCTTGTATAAACGATAAAACAAATAGTGAGTTATGGAATAATGTAATAAAAAGATTTGCTAATCCTAATGGGTAGAATCATTACATACATTTAAGTTGGAAGTTGCAGCGTTCATCCATTTCCAAGCGTCTTTCATTATAATTCCAGTCTCAAATAAGCTGCATTTTAGAAATATAAGTTAAATCCAGTACTTGACTGGTATTATATTTAATCGGCCCTAGAAAAGGGAACGGAAAAGTTGGTTCCAACAATATAATTGTATCGTTGATTTATGTGTCTCTGGAGCATTCAGTGGGTTTCCATGCAGCTTCTGTTAACCCAGTTTCACTCATAAGGTTTAGTGGGGGCGACTAAACTATGATAAGAAAAAAAACACTTGCCACGATGCCATATATTGGGATCGAACCCGGGCCCAATAACTGCGAAGAGAATCGCACTGAAGTTCGGTTTTTGATTTCCTACCAGCAGTCATTAGAAGTTTCTTTCAATTGTTCTCCTGTTCAATAAATATTATAATATAAATATACTATTATGTTTTCGTCTGTTCTAATAACAGTAACTAATAACTCATCAGTGAATCTTCGAAGATGGTGCAAATATACACTCTCAGTGCAACAGGACAAACTCCATCTCAGCCGCTTGTATTCTCGGTATACTACACTATACAATACAAAATTACTTTGCCATAGACTACACTACACTATACGGTGTCCTATTGTATTACACTTCACTATACAGCACTGCACTCCACTAAACTAAACTATACTAAGCTACACTACAAAGCACTACACTGCACAACACTACTGTGCAACACTATTGCATTAAACTGCACTACACTAAATACACTGCGCTACAATGTACTGTACAACACTTCACTACACTACGTTACACTGTATTGCACTACCCTACGCTGCATCACTCTGACGGTCACGTCGACGAGGGTGTTCCAGTTGATCCGTGAAATTAACGTGCAAGTGGTTGAGCACTCCACAGACATGTGTACCCTTAACGTAGCTCTCAGGGAGATTCAGCATGACACGGAATGTGACAAGGCTGGCCCTTTCAAATACAGGTACTACTCATCTTTGCCAGCTGAGTGGACTGGAGCAACGTGAAATAAAGTCTCTTGCTCAAGGATACAACTTGAACTCACGACCTTACTATCGTGAGCCGTCTACCCTAACCACTAAGCCATGCACCCTTACTCTACTCCACGCTATACTGTTTTGCACTACACAGCAATACACTACACTAAACTGCATTGTGCTACACTACACCACACTCTCCTATGTTACACAGCACTACTCTGTGTTGCACTGAACTACTCGACATAACATGATAATACACTAAACTACAATAAACGGGGTCGACTTTGCCTTTCATTCTTTCGGGATCGATAAAATACGTAAGTACCAGCTGAATACTAGGGTTGATATAATCGATTTATGCCCTCCTCCGAAATTGCTGGCCTTGTGCAAAAATTTGAAACCAGTATAAATCAGACAGATTAAAGTAGCCGTTGTCGTTAAAACCAATTGGTGAAAGCAACGGACATGTTTCAAAGTTATCAGGTCTCTTCAGTGACGCATATTCAGCTCAGTGGGCAAGATTTGGAGGTGATCAGTATATATAGAAATAGAGAGACAGTAAGTAATACTGATTATGATTATCAACAATAGAGTTGAGATAAAATACCACAAGGCATCATTTTGCCTACTATATGAAAATATGGTAAGGGCTTACATACGTAAAATCACTATATCATTGTATCGATCAGACTATCGGATGTTGTGTTACACCGCTGAATACAATGCGATTCTTCATACTGTTGTATCTTTCAAATGATGTCACCTCGCTGGCTAGGTGGGCAGGCCAACATTTCCCATGAACAAAAAGCCAATTCGTTGCAGGGTTATCCATTTACAGCTGAGTGGACTAGAGCGACGTGAAATGGAGTGTTTCGCTCAAGAACACAACGCACCGCCGGTCTGAGAATCGAAACCACGATCTTGCTATCATGAGTACAACATCCTATCTACTATGTAAAATAGTGATCTGAAAAACTTCGGTGAACTGAAATCATCCATACAATCAGTAATCAAAAAATCCCTCCAGGGCTGTTTAAAACTTAAAAACGAGCCACTTATTATAATAATTGTAACAGCAGATAAGCAACATATGTTTTAATGAAACATATGTTATCTTCCATTGGAAGAGAGGTTGCACATATGATCCTTGTAGGCTCTCACACATTGATAATATTGATTTCAAACTTTGGCTCAATGCCAACAATTTCGGGGAAGGAGATATGTCGATTACATCGACCCCAGTGTTCAGCTGGTATTTATTTTATCTATCCCGAAAGGATGAAAGTCAAAGTCGATCTCAGAGGAATTTGAGCTTACAATGTAAAGACAGACGAAATACTGCTAAGCATTTTGCTCGGGATGCTAACGATTCTGTCAGCTCGCTACCTTACACATTGATAATATTGATGATACAGTTGATACCTAACTTGAACAGATGCTGCTCAAAGTCTGCTGGGAAAGATCTAGGGCTGGGAAAGATCTAGGGCTGGGAAAGATCTAGGGCTGGGAAAGTATAGGTCTGGACCGAATAATTTTAAAAGAGTGAACTTTGCTAGAGGTACCAATGATTGAGCAAGTGACAGTGGTAGAGCTGCACTCAACTGTAAATTTTTGCATCATATTTACGAATCATTTTTGTAGGTGAAGCACATATTTTAAATGTATTATGTGCGGTCCTGTGACGCAAGAACAACAGCGGTACTTCCTGTTTTTATCGCTAAAATTGCTGTCATTATGGTCCCGAAATGCTTAAGGTCGAATAAATGAGTCAATCCAGTAAGCGAGGGCTTCACATCAGTAAGACTGGCCGATGCGCTATAAAGCCGTTGAGAGGACGTCCGGGAAGCTATTTTTTTTACCCACGAATGTTCCAAACCCCAGTTATGAATTCATTTGCATACAGCCAATCAGAGCACAACTATCAAACTAATTTATGAGCGCATAACAAGTGATAGGCGATAAGATAAGGTCACTTGGATAAGGAATGGCCATGCTGCTTTTCTCTTTTAATAATGCTTGTTGTTCTTGTTCTTCGTTTCAACCATGGCTGCCTCTGCGTAGTTATTTGTGATGTTGTTTACTTTGTAAAACAGTAAGGGGAGAGAATTGCTAGCGCATCACCCTCTACTCACATTTTCCCCATCCACATCTTTGCCATATGGGGCCCAAACAAAATCCGATAAATCTATCTATCTAATTACTTGTCTCCTAAAATCAGGCATAGCTTGGCGAACGGTCAACTTACAATACCGTTTTTCGTCTTGAGTTTACTTGGTAGAGAGTGTTTGTTAACTTGACATGGTCAAGGTGAGCTTGATTGACCGTATGCAAATTAGTTCATTGCTAGGGTCCGGAACCCACGTGGGAAAAAAAATTCGCGTCCGGGAAACTGCGTGCATTGGCTCCTGTTTAACCTTGAAACTTACTGGTGTTCGGTATGCGGAGTTCTTGACTAACTACACTTGCAAAAGCAAGGTGTTTCCAAATCTCATGTAAATTTATGCATTTTCGTAATTATTCATAAGTATTCTTTTTTTTTTTTTGTGGTATTTATGAGACGTTTATGTGCAATAAATTACAAATATTTTATTTAAGCCATGAACAGGAATATATTTTACAAAAGAAAAACAAGAACAAAAAAGCAACAAAAAAGGGAAGAAAGAAAATAACAACAATGCAGCACCAAGTGCTTCAATTGGTCGCGCACCACATACACTTTACAAACAGATTTGCACTATATACTCCTTAATCTTGCCCGACAATTAGCAAAACCACTTGAAGTCAACACAAACACTATATCTATCAATCTCTGATAATATTTTATGGCAAACCTCACATACATAACATTCTGAAAACTGAAATCCAAAGACAAGCTGAAGCCAAAAAATACTTTGTTCTAATCTATTACTGACTCTCTACAAACCTCAAATATTACTTTGGTATACTAAAAACATATCTACAACGGTGTTGCTGCTTTAAATACAAACATCATAGTCTGCATCCAACAAAACAGCTTTTTTTTGTGGCTGGTAAAGACTCACTCAACAAAACACGATAATATCTGCTTCACAGATGAGAAGATTTTGTTTTGTTTTCGTTGATGCAGATTTTTTCACTCTTTCTTTTCTATCGCGACTACAACTTCTGTTCAACTAAAAACTAGAAGGTTGAATACCTCCTTTGCTTAATCCAATCTAATGTATTTACCTCTATTCCTTTCGACAACTTTATCCTGCTTCGTCTCCCACAAATCTTACATTAATCATTTTCATCTATTCTTCCTCCTCCAGGAAAATGGCAGCCTTACGGAATTTCCTCCTTCAAGAGTATTTATAAAGATTTTTACAATTACCGTTTCGATTACCTTTTTAATTTCATCAAGAAAAGATTTGAAATTAATCAAGAAATATTACTAACTAGAATTAAACTTAAAAGGCCGCTCATAGGACCAAATACACCTTCTTGTATACCTAATTGTTGTGTGGATGTTATTCACGGTGCTTCTTGTCTACAAACATCCGTCTGTTAAAGTAGAATTGGGTAGCCAACAATCGGATCAGACTTGTTTTCTGACCTCACTAGTAATCGATTAGCTTAATCTTCTCTTATCTGTTAGCAGGCTTTAAACGTGCATTATCGAATCATTTAAATCATCTGATGCCGAGTTCATTTGATTGTTGATAGACAGAATGTTTAGAGCAGTCATTATCGAGCCAAGTGACTCCTCTAAGGCGTGCACAAGAACACGTCGTTAACGATAACAGCAGAATGAAAGTACGTGTAAACAGTAACAATAAAACTTTATAAATATATTTATTTGGTGCTTATATACACACACACAAACACACACAACGACCTTCAGTTTCCATCAACCAAATCTACTCACAAGGCTTTGGTCGACCCGAAGCTATAGTAGAAGACATTTTCCCAAGGTGCCATGCAGTGGGACTGAACCTGAAACCATTTGGTTGGGAAGCAAACTTCTTACCACACAGTCATACTTATGCCTCTACATGTGTGTGTGTGTGTGTGTGTGTGTACTTTGTTTATTTCTATGCATTTATTTTATTTTATTGGGCTCTTGTGATGCATTTTGTCGCAAAAATATGATGCATGTCTTCGAATGCAAATTACGTCCTGTCCTTGCGACCGCTTTTAACGGATGAATTGTCGTGCAATCCACTTTGAGTATCATAAAATTCAATAATTAATTAAAAAAAATTTAAAAAAACAGAATGTAACCTGTACGTGATTAATCCAAAATTAATGAACTAGAACTCATAGAATGTAAAATAGATATAAAGTATGACCGCACAAAACTGCCAGTTGCACATAATATATAAATATCTTTTGTGAGATGTATGCACTTGTCTGTTTCAGCTCCACATTTGTGAATGACGTCTTTAAGAGAATTTCTACGTTCTTAATAGTTGAACAATAATTTGACTTTATTGCCATTATATCTGAAAATGTAAACTTCCGTATGTGGAAAGAAATGTTGGAAGAACTACCGTTTCTATCTCAGAGAGAATTGGAAAAATCTGATCACATACTCATCCACTTTTTAGAATAAAAATTTGTATCATGAATCCTATGACAACTCCGTAAGTTCATCTTATATATATATATATATATGTATATGCATACATACACATACATCATGTATGTATATTAAATGCCAAATTATGATGAACTTAATCGAACTGAAAGATAAAATATTTTTCGGACAAAATTATTACTACATGGAAACATTTCAAATCTGTCCATTTTGCACAGCATGGTTCAATAGTTTTTTCTTTCTTTCTTCTAGCTTTTAGTGAACGTTTCTTTCAAAGTGAAAATATTTGTTCTTCTTATGCTCATTCTTTTGACAGACGTCGTTTTTCTCTGTGCATTAAAACTCTACTGAATTCGGATCCTATATTGTCGTAGATTTACGAGACGTGGAACAAAACGCAAGACCTTTCATGATGTTCATAGTTTTAATTGTTATTTCGTTTAAAGGCACTTGGCTAAAAATAAATTTTTTTAGACACTGACGCTTCTCGATGAATCATAGATTAAGTAAATATAGAAGATGCATTACTTGCTGATTTAACTTTCCCCCTCCCCACTCCGTCATTGCTGCTGAACCATTTCTAGACAGACACACCAACGCGGTTATTCCATTCAAAACCTACTGTCATTTATAAAAAATGCTTCACTCTGATGAAAACAGTTTCGTCTGCTGTGCACCCGCCTAATGATCTTCAAAACAGTAAATCCTTACGCACTTTGTTTTCATAGGAGTATCTAACAAATGCTAGTCATCGAGTTGCTTTTGCTTTGTAATGTCAATGTCTTCATCCAACTGAATCGCAAATATAGTGCTTCCTTTTGTTCTTTCAATAAGTTGCATAAATTGGTTATTGTTAATTGTAATTCTATAGAGGAGGGAGGTCAAAATGAGGTGTTTTTACTGCATTTTTTGAATTAGAGACAAAATATATTTTTTACAAATGCTCACGAAAATTGTATAAGCTAAGCAAATGGCCTTCCTTAAATGCTATAAAAACATTATAACATAATCTGACCACTGTTTCAAAAAATTATCGCCATTCTCTTCGTGCATATGAAAGATGGATTTGAGTAAGACAAGATAATGTAAATTTACCGCTTCAGTTCTCCAGAAAACAGACTCATACATATCAGAAAGATTAGACATGCCAAAGAAATTTTAAATATCTAGGTCAAATGAAAGCGGATCAGGGGAAAATGGCACATGATATGAAATTAACGAAACTCGAATAAATATAAAACTACTCAACATAAAATATTCTCTATAGCTTCTTCACGATCTGCTGGAGTGGCTCTCTTCGTGATATATTTACACACCATGCAGTTAAAGAGAAGAAATTATTCATGACACGTTTTACCCCATTTTAGACATCATTTTCTGAAACTTGAAAATTATTAAATTAGACGTTAGTGCAGGAAAAAATTGACTTGGAATCCAACAAAGAAAAGAATATTGATTGTTAAACACCAAAAATTATCCAGATATTTTATTAGCAACCTCAATTACAATCTGGTCAAATTTCTTGCAAAAAGTGGACCTGCCACCTGATTATATTTCGAACTCCCTCAACTTCAACAAGAACTATGCTGATCAATTTTTACTCTTAAGCATAATATAACAATACAAAATGATGATGCAATACTTGCAATGTAATGATTTTAAACAGGTAGGGAAATAATAATGTGAAATCAAAAGTTACTCATTTTCCGCTGGTTAATAATGTTGCACACCCCTGTCGTTGGCAACGCTAGACCTTCGCCACTCATAGATGGCTTTTCAACAACATTTGTAATGGAGTACGAGACTTCACTTGATGCTCTTATGCATTTTTCTGGAACTAGTATGAGTGAGATTTTGAAGAGCTTTTTTTTTCTTTCAAAAGATCGTTTTTGTACTTTCGAAGACCGCAGTAAACATGTAGAAAACGGTGAAAATGCACTTGCACAGGACGTATATCTTCTGTCGTTGAGTCTTTTTAATTTAGCAAAATATAATACTCGTTACAAATTAAGCATTTTTACTCTCTCTATCCTTCTCTCTCTTCCCCCGTTACACCTCGATATTCCGCTTGGTCATAGTGGAGACTATGTAGGCTCCTAAAACAACTAGTGAAAGCATGTTTCATGTTTCCAAGTCATACTCGCTTGTGAAAGACGGCTAAGAAATAGCGTATTTCCAAAGGCCTATATGTATTTCTATAGAACGAAAGTGATTGAAAAGTCTACTGACTAAAGGTGATAACTCTAGAGTACAATGTTTAAGGGTGATGGAGGTACATTGTCACGGCCTCAAGCCTTGTTGGCTTCGCATGGCCAGGAATACTTCCCCAAAAGGTAAACAAGGTGATGAGCATGGTTGCATTCAAGCCAATAATCTCCTCTAATGGCTAAGCCTATTAATATCTCACCGAATTCTCTCCATTCACTTACACCATAAACCATCCCATAATATAAAATAAAAGAAAAACACTCTTACACTAAATAAATACTATAGAAACTATCTAAAAGTCTTCTTATCGCCAACTAAAATCCTCATAAAAGATTTTCTAATATAACTGCACAAACCTACATACACACACTTAAATGTATACTTGTATGGAAGCAAACAGAAAGAGCTCTTTCCTTTTTTTTTAAATTATATTCTTTTATTCCAGTTATTATACATGAATATATACACACCTATATCAGCCCCACTTTAGCATATATCTAGAACAGAATTTGAAGAAAATTTTATAAACAAACGTCAAACAAACTCTACCTCCACAAAACGGGTAGTTTAGAATCTCTATATGCTAATCTGCTTTTAGGACAAGAAACTTCTAGACAGAAACATATAAAACATACAACTTTTACTCAAATACTTTTGTGAACAGCAAAGCACAAGAGAAACAATTTTCCATACTAACAAAGTCATGACATGCCTGACTAATAACCCCAACCTTACAAATGAAAACAGATGGTAGTGGTAGTGGTGGTCTGGTGGTGTAAGTAACATCCTTATTCCATCTGTTATTTCTTAAATTTCAACAACTGTAGTGCGGGCACAATAAATCCTGTTAGTGAGTAGAAATCTGAAAAGTCATTGTATCGTTCTCTTGTGCAATGCATGTGACTCAGTTTGTTCTTGTTTCTTTGACTGAACGGACACCTTTTCCCATCAAGACAAAGAAATAATAAAACACAACACCCACACAGGCTCTGCTCTTACTTCCTGGCTTAGTTTTTAACAGTTGCAAGAGCATTCAATGAAAATATCTTTATGTGTGACCTAGGATTAAATGAAGTACAATAACACAGGAACTTGATTTGTTAGAAATAGCAGACAAATATTTCTCTTACACACACCACCATAGGAAAGACAAATCAATTAAGGCCATTTGGTTTTAAATGTGATATTATGTTTTCTTTTCCTTTTATGCAAACTGTTAAATTTAGCCTGACTGAACCTTTTGTATAGACCTATGTGTGTGTATATATATATATATGTGTGTGTTTGTGTGTGTGCGTACGTATACGCGCGCGCACACACTTGCATACATTCATAGATAGATAGATAGATAAATGATAGAAGATGTAATGAAGGACATTTCATTTATCTGTTTATATAATTTCTGCAGATACTGTGAAATTCCTGGTGTACATCCAGAAGCAAGTGCGTTTCCACTGTATGATGACATCAAGTGGCCAATAACTGTGGACAAGCTTTGCCCGAATCTTCTTTAACTATAAAGTTGTACATCATTTTTTCAGTCAGCGGTGAAATGGCTAAAATTTGCCCTGTTCATAATTATACCACATGTTCCATATATATTATACCACACCTTGATACTGTGTGGACTAAGATCCTCGTTGACAGGCCGCTGGTATTTACAGAGTGTTAAACACTTTCGGTATGCAAATTAGGGACTCCTTCATAGAGTAACTTCTGCATTTGTTACTTTGACCGCTTGTTTCTCTGGAGACTGTCAGAATGTTGTGGACGCTTCTGATGGGAATCCAATAAGGTTCGAAAATCGATTAAGGTTGTTCATCATTTTTTCAGTCTGCGGTTAAATGGCTAAAATTTGCCCTGTCTATAATTATACCATATGTTACATTATATATATATATATATATATATATATATATATATATATATATATATATATAGACATATATAGACACTAATATCGAAAAGTGAGAATCAGTGCTCAAGACCGCATTGGTAGATAAGTATTCTTTGGATCTATTTTAAAACGGGGGCACCAGTTTTCATTTATGTTTTATGTAGTGTTTTTGGTACCGAAAGACTTTCAAACTTCGTATACTTATCTATTTTGTGTTATAGAACAGAAAAATATTTTTGTATTCGAATTTATTTCATGTAAAAAAATTGTCTTATTTCGATAATTTCTACTAATCACTGACGTCTATTCAGTTGAAAACAGTTAGCGCTGTAACGGTGTATATCGTATTAATCCCCTAACCCTAACTAGACTGTTAACCGTAACCCTAACCCTAACCCTAACTCTAGAATCCGAACTCTAAAATTGTTACACGCATAGATACGCACAGCGTAATTTATTATATAAACAATATATGCGTATAAATTACGATTAAACCGGATGAAATATGTCACAGGGAATAACATTTTTATGACCGCCCAGCAGTAACTCTATTGAGCTGAATAGACGTCAGTGATTGGTTGAAATTACAGAAATACGACAACTTTTACATGAAATAACTTGCGAATTCCTTTTTTTTTTTTGTTAAGAAGACTAAGAGTAAAAGATGTTTTATATGACACATTCTACCAGTGTCCCAAGTTTCAAAGTGTTTCGTTAGTGTTTCGTTAAGAAAATACTGGCGCCCCCGTTTTAAAATAGATCCTATTCTTTATTTATGGATTAACAAGGCAACCAATGGTGAAAGAGTACAGCAGGGTTCGCCACCATCCCCTGCCGGAGCATCGTGGAGCTTTAGGTGTTTTCGCTCAATAAACACTCACAACGCCCGGTCTGGGAATCGAAACCGTGATCCTATGATCGTGAGTCCGCTGCCCTAACCACTGGGCCATTGCGCCTCCACTTTGTTGAAAGAATACTTTAAAAAAAAAAAAAAGATCACTCTCGTAACTACTTCCTAAAATATCCTCAGCAAAGAGAAACAAAATGTACGAACAGATTTTTTTTTCTTTTTGTCTTGTGCCACCTACGATGTTCCCACTTTTTTTAACACTTTTTAACAGTCATTTCTAGTTTTTATTTATTTTTAAATTTCTTCCAGTGAGGTAATCCAATTTTAAATTTTTTTCAGCAAAGTCACCTGTAAAGTCTTTATAAAGTTATCTACCTAATTTCAACAATGAAATTTATCTAATATCTGATCTTTGTTATGAGTAACGTGGTGTGATGTTTTAAAGCCAATTTTCCTCAACATAACCGTCTTACTTCACATTGTATCATGTGACCTGAACTCTCCTTCTTTTCCTGTCTCTCTCTCTCCCTCCTCCTCTCTCTCTCTCTCTCACGCTCACACACACACACACACACACATATTCTTTTCATTTGAAAACACGGCATCGCCATCCACAGAGTGTGATAGTTCAGTAGACGAAGCTCTCTTGTGCGGTTACATAGCAACACGTAACGATGAGAGTAATAGGGGCGGTGGGAAGGTTAGAACTAGATTAGCCCTGATCGAGCTGACGTAAGTCGTCCAGACTATCAGGGGTTTTTTTCACTATAGTTTCCCACATGGCTACATTATCCAGTAGACATTTATTTCATAAGTAGTAGGGTACGAGTTAATATTTTTACCAAGTCAGATAATCACGTAGTGTTTCCTGACAAATTGCTTACCTTAGTGACATAAATGTGAAGTAATGGAGGAAATCTTATTGTTTGGTAATTAAAAAGATGTTGCACTAACTTTAGTGGGATGTGTAGATCGTATCACGGCATGAAAGACAGTAATACTGTTATACAACGTAGTCAAAGAAGTTTGCAGACAAAATAATCCTTGATTTTGAATAACCGAAAAATATAACCGTGAGGCTATTGTTCACTTTCACACTTCAAATAATAGGGGGCTTTGTTCCAAGGGTTTTTTGCCCTAGGGAACTTTTGTCCGGATCCCATATTTATCAATGCTTAACATTTTAAAAGAAAAGTTGGTTCTTGGATTTTTTTTTCCTTCGTTCCGTTAAAATGCACTTCGAAATTTACAAGTCATCTCTCAACTTCTCAGGTCAAGAGCAGTTCAGACTAGATAACCGACAAAAAAATCTTTCGTCCCCCTGCCCGTCTTTAGCTAGGAAATTAAATACAGAACAAATAGGATAGTTTTTTCTTTCTTTCGGCACTTTGCTGGAGGTACATACCTTTGATCTTTTTTAAAACGGGGGCCACATTTTTCGTTAATGTTTTTCGTAGTGTTTTTGGTACCGAAAGACTTTCAAACTTCGTATACTTATCTATTTTGTGTTATGGAACAGAAAAATATTTTTGTATTCGAATTTATTTCATGTAAAAAATTGTCTTATTTTGATAATTTCAACCAATCACTGACAAGTATTCAGTTGTTTACATTTACTCCTTTGGCTGATTAAACCATAGCTTCGTTTTATTTGTTTTTTTCATTTTAAATTTGCTTTTTTCATTTTCTTTTTTTTTTCTTCGTTTTATTTGCTTTTTTCTTTTTAAATTTGCTGTTTTACCCTAACCCTAACCCTATCACCGATAGAATTGTTTCAGAATCGTTTGTTTATGTAGTCGGCACTTAATCTATATCGGCTGAATGGACGTCAGTGATTGGTTGAAATTACAGAAATACGACAACTTTAACATGGAATAACTTAGGGATTTCTTTTTTTTTTAAGAAGACTAAGAGAAAAAGATGTTTTATATGACACATTCTACCAGTGTTCCAAGTTTCAAAGTGTTTCGTTAATGAAAAATGTGGCCCCCGTTTTAAAAAAGATCCCATACCTTTCTTTCACTCGACTATACCTCTCTTTTATACGTCATTTCGTAGAAGTACATCACTGTCATGTTTCCTGATCACTGTCAGAGAGAGGTGTACCTCTCTTTACTCATGGCTGTCATTTCTCTCTCTGGCACCCCGTCGCTTACGACGTCGAGGGTTCCAGTTGATCCGATCAACGGAACAGCCTGCTCGTGAAATTAACGTGCAAGTGGCTGAGCACTCCACAGACACGTGTACCCTTAACGTAGTTCTTGGGGATATTCAGCGTGACACAGTGTGACAAGGCTGACCCTTTGAATTACAGGCACAACAGAAACAGGAAGTAAGAGTGAGAGAAAGAGTACAGCAGGGTTCGCCACCATCCCCTGCCGGAGCCTCGTGGAGCTTTAGGTGTTTTCGCTCAATAAACACTCACAACGCGATCCTATGACCGCGAGTCCGCTGCCCTAACCACTGGGCCATTGCGCCTCCACTTGGCTGTCACATAGGTACCACATATATCTCACTCTCTGTACTCGACAATCTAAAGAGGTAAATTCTCCTGCTCTATCTTCTCTTCTCTTCTTTACATAGCATTAATCTACAATTGACCACAAGATTCTTCACGAATGATAACAGAACTTCAACTAACCTCTATACAACACCAACTCGAAGCAGTTCTATACTGTAATGGTAAATAAAGGTCATTATAACCGTTATTTATTTCTTGTCATTTATACCAATCATTACTGCATCTAAAACACTGCATCTGTTTCAAGCTGGTAAGTTCGCAAAGAAACGAACTGCACAGCCTTGTTTAGACTGGAAACTATGAATCGAACGGGATCCAGACAAAAACCGCCTGCGACAAAAAAACTCCTTAGTTAAAGTGTGAAAGCGGACAAAATCCCTTTGGTTATATTGTTTGGTTATTTTTAGTCGCAGAAAAATCAGCATTTTAAAATCTAAATTTAAAGTCTTTTGTTTTCTTCTCTCTGCATTTATAGATTAATGAGAAAGAGCTGACCTTTTGAACTTTCTCCGGCCGTTGAAGGTTTAAGAGAATTTGTCGTTCAAACGTACTTCTTATCGTTTCCATCTTTCTACACATTTTTTTAAGTAAATGCTTTCCTTTTTGTTACAATTCAGACATTATGTACCTTGAGTAGTAAAGAATCTTTATTCTATTCTACTTTATTTATTTTCGACTGAATATATTTTTGTTTGCTTAAAAATTGGAAAATAAAAGGTTGTTTCACAACCGCGATTTCCGTTTTTATTTACGTGAAATTATTAAAAAAAAAAGATTCAAGAGATTTAGCTGTTATTTCTAGCATGTGGAGAGACCTTCTAGGCTTAACTTCATGCGCTGGTTGAAAATCACCTAAAAAAATTCTGGGGTCGATACATTCGACTAAAAATTCTTCAAGGCGGCACCCCAACACAACCGTAGTCTAATGATTTAAAGGAAAAAACGAAATATATCACAGGTGGTTTTGACTAGGCCTAAAAAAAAAAATTCTGGGTTCCATACAGTCGTCTAAAAATTCTTCAAGGTGGTGCCCTAGCATGGCCGCAGTCTAATAACTGCTACAAGTAAAAAGGAAAAAAAAATTCTGGGGTCGATAAGTTCAACTAAAAATTCTTCAAGGCAGCACAACGGCATGGTCACAGTCTAATGACTGAAAACAAGTAAAAGGGGAAAAAACGAAAAATATAACCGAGGGGGTTTTGTCCTAGGGGGAGTTTTGTCCTACACTCGAATCGAACACACGACGTTTCTAAACAACATACAAAACCGTTACAGTCGTTTCCCGTGTTTACAATGAGCATTTATACTATACTTAATAAAAGGCAGCTGTTACCAACTCACATCTTTAAAATGTGTCCAGCACCATATTTAAAGTAACGTCTCCGTAACTTAATGGTTTGAACCCAGAACGTAAAGACGGACGAAATGCCGCCAAGCATTTTACCCGGCGTGGTAAAGACTCTGCCAACTCGCCACACTATTGACTATTTATATTGACATGCAGCCATGCTCTTAGTAGTAGAGGTTGTATGTATATATGTATGTATGCATGCATGCATGAAGGGAATCCGAGGGAAGTTGTGCACGGCAGAACAAGATTACTTTCAAGTCTTCGAGAAGCAGAAACCTCTCAAGAAAGATATGAAGGATTTCTTTTAAGGAGGGCGCCTGTCAGATACAAACGAGCCATTCCTTGGCTCTCTGAGTGCCCGACACATTACTGGTCGTGCCCCCTTTACGTAGCCCTGCATGCATGTATGCCATTACTTTTGTAAACGAAGCAAGAATAACCCTTCTAATACTGCTAAAAGCCTTTCAAGCACTGCTTTAGTGCGCATGCACAGCAGAGTTCACGGTCAATCTGTGCCAAGCAGCTTCACTCTGTGTGCTTTAGCTTTGTTATTATGGCAACAGTCTGGGTACTTATTGAGCAGACCTCGTATACATATATAAACATGCTAAGTAAATAAACATGGTCAAATCATATTTACACCTCCAATGAACTGTTTCATTGTCCCAACACAAAGAAGCTATAACATGGTGGTAGCGAGGAGTACTTAATCGAAAACCGTACCATTACAATAAAACAGGAACACAACTGGGACGCTGATGATGTCGTGAAAGCGTTCAAGAAATTCAAACAGAAAAGGCTATTGGCTTTCAAAAGCTTCCTGAAAGGTACAACTGCCGACGAAAAAGTAAACTACATCCTTTTATGAACAGGAGAGAAAGATTTAGACATATTCAATGGGCATGAGTTCAATGACCGGAGAAAATGTCCTGCATTTGGTACACACTGCAAAGCATGTGGAAAGCCCAACCGCTGGAAAGAAATGTGTAGATTAACAAAATCTCACAAATACGAGCCTCAACTTTCAAAGAGGAGCGGAAAGAAAAGACAAAGAGATGTACATGCCCAACAGGAATAAAACACTTCAGAGGAAGAATCCTTGGCAGTCGGCACAATAAATATACATGAGATGGGGATTGACAACCAGAAAAAAAAAATGAGGCATACACAATACAAATCCGAAAGAAGTCAAGCAAGAAACGAACAAACATTGAGCTAAAGCTTAAGATGGACACTGGAGCCCATAGCGATATCTTGCCTGTCAACTTCTACAAAAAGATGTTCCCATAGCGACATCTTGCCTGTCAACTTCTACGAAAGATGACGCAAAACGATAAGGTCAAAGAAGGAATCCTCACACCAAGTGATGTAGTCCTGACTGCAAAAAGAGATCCTTGACGCATGATCCACCAAGGGCATCTGGAAATGGAGAAATGCAAACTCCAATCCAAATCAGCTGTGTACTGGGTAGGCATGTACAAAGAAATAGAAAAGATAGTTTCTACATGCCATACCTGTCAAAAGTACAGAAACTCACAGCAAAAGGAGGAAATGATATCCAGCGACATACCAAGAAGGCCATGGCAAGCTACTGGAGCAGATCTGTTGACAGAGAATCAAGAATGGTATTTGATTGTGGTCTGCTACTACTCTAAATTCTCATTTGCGAAAAAAGTGAAAGACCTGAAAGCCAAAACAATAACTTCAGTGGCTCAAGGACTGCTAACAGAGCAAGGGATACCTGAGCAGATCATGTGACAATGGAACTCAATTCACATTTCAGGAATTCGAAATACAAATACAACCAGACAAGCTTCTGCACAGTTTCCAACATTAATTTCACTCAGAAAACTTAGGCTGATATTAAGTAATTTTTTATCTTTTATCTTTTACTTGTTTCAGTCATTAGACTGCGGCCATGCTGGGGCACCACCTTGAAGTTTTAGTCACATGAATCGACCCCAGTGCTGTTTTTTTAAGCCTGGTATTTATTGTATCGGTCTCTTTTGGAGAACCGCTAAGTTGCAGGGACATTTAACACACCAACACCAGTTATAAAGTGGTGGTGGGACACATACATATGAATATATATACACAACAGGCTTCATTTAGTTTCTGTCAGCCAAATTCACTCACAAGGCTTTGGTTGGCCCAAGGTTATAGTAGACGAGTGCCATGCAGTGGGACTGAACCCAGGAGCATGTGGTTGGGAAGCAAGCTTCTTACCACACAGTCATGCTTATGCCTATGGTTAAAAAATACTTGTTCATCATACCACACCACTGGATCAAACCTGGAATCATGTGATTTTTTTTTTTACCATCCGTCTATTCCTGGTCTATCCATTACTTGTGTCAGTCATTAGACTGTGGCCATGCAGGGGTACTGCTTTGAGTACCCCAGTATCCAAAATCACCAAAAGAAACATCTATCAACAGTTGATTTAGAATTTACAAGTTTTCTTCCTTGAATCTAAATTTACATTTGTAATTGTTTACCTTTCTTTTACTTATTTCAGTCATTGGACAGCAACCATGCTAGGGCACAAATCAACCCTCATACTCCTTTTTTTTTTTTAAAGTCTGGTACTTATTCTATCAGTCTCTTTTGTTGAGCTGTTAGATTTCAGGGAGATAAACAAACCAATACCGGTTGTCAAGCTGTAGCAGAGGACAAATACAGGCATAAAGATACACACACATATATATCATAATCATTTAATTCCCCTTTTTGGCCCTTTTTTACAAAAATTTAAAGTATTTTATTTAAAAATAGAAGGTATATACAAACATGTACATAAGTGAAAATGCGTATGGGAGAGGAGTAAGTGGGGGTATGCCCTACATATTTTGATCTAACATCCTAATTGATTCTAGAAAAGGCAGAATTTCTTATGCAGTTCCATAAAGATATCTGCATTCAAGATGGATTTAAATGAAATGGGCTCAGGATATATTTCCCTCTGTGAACATGTACGGCATTAAGACAATGTCAAGATTAAAATTAGATATATATATATATATATATATATATATAAACAGAACAAGAATGTGACGGACGATAATGAAGCATACAGACAGATGGACAATACAAAGACAGACAGGAAAACCAGGGCAGAACATCCGTGGCTTTCTATTCATCCGTCAAACTTCCAATTATCACTACAGTTTCAGCCTGTTACACTTGAGATTGTTGAAAATTGGTAGGCCCCAAAAATCTAAGTTAAGGGCATTAAATTTTTGGAAGAAAGTAGGGTGATTATGTGCGACAACTCAGACAAAAAAAAAAAAAAAAAAAAAAAAAACAAGAAAACGGAGAAAATGTTACATGATTTACGAATACAAACAACAAGAATAATAACAGGTGTCTTGTGACTAAAAGGACAAGTTAATTTAAGCTGGCGTATGAAGTGGAAGCCTTACGGCAACAAACATAGATGAAAGTCAGGAGACAAGAAAAGAAGGTGTTGTGCAAGCGGTGGTGAGGCCAAAAAAGAAAGATCATGCTTGGCTGAACACTGGTCACGTGGGAGGAATAGGGAGAGGTAGGGAGCAAAGGGATAGAAGAATTAGGGAAGGAACTGCAGAGAGAGAGGGGGGAAGGTACAAGGTAGATAACAGAGGAAAGTAGAGAGATGAAAGAAAGAGAATACCAAGAATGTGAGAGAGGGGGAGAGAGAAAAAGAAAAGAGGAAAGAAAGAACAAAGTCATACAGAATTTAGATATAAACTTACTTTCAAGCTGACCAAAAGGTGTACATACACCACTATATGTATATATAATCCCAAAAACGGAACAAGAACGTAATGGACAACAATGAAAACATACGGACAGATATAAATATATATATATATATATATATATATATATATATATACACAGACACATACATTCATAAATACATTCATAAATACACATATAAAAATGCACTTGAATGCACATACATAAATAGTAATGTATTTACAAACATTTCTGAGTAGATTTTCCTTCTTAACTCTTTTGCTCCCATAATTCTGTTGAAATACATCAGTTTTGTTCCAAGTAATTTTTAATGTATTGAAGTAAATTTTTCAATACATTAAAAATTAAAAATGATTGTCGTTATTGATCTGCATTTGGGACATAAATGAACATAGAATTCTGATAGAAGGTTTTTAAATTACCTTAAACATGAAATTAGTATCGCTGATCCCAGGGTAATCTCGGATGGATTAGTATCAAAAAGGATTAACATAAAAGAGAGAATTTTAATGCAAAGCTCAGGAAAAGAATTAATTAGCAAAATTTATGAGAAATATTAACTAGAGTATTTGGGGGATGCCATCAAAGAAATTCTAATTGTTTCTTCAGTTTAAACAAGGATTTTTTGTTTCTTTTTCAGTCTGTATATGTAAAAGAAATTTAGTTTGAAGATAATTCATCAGAGGAATCCTCTTCATATACCGACTTTGCTATAGTGTTGATGTCATTCAAAAGTTCCTGAAGAGATTCAACTGCAAAGGATAGAAAAGATAAAAGTATGAAATGAGAATATGTGAAACAGATAATATGTTAAAACAATTACATATGTATGTATGTCATTATTCAGTTTCATTTCAAGATTTCTTTGTCAATTGAGAAAGAGCCAGTTTCTAACCTAGATTCAAGGCTTCTTCAATGGAATTTCAACAATATCAACAGGATATTTTTGTATTTTTGTATGTATGTATATGTGCAGATTCATATATTTTGCTTTATGTATATATTCTTATGCATATAGTTGCATGTATGGACATGATCATATATATTAAAATGACAAACTTCTTGAAAGTTTTACAGATTTTTACAGTTCCAGTGATGGCTTGGATCTCTAGTCTTCGAATCAGCTTTCTCCTTCCTGGTTTTGAGACGGCTAATTTCTCAAGATTGCTATTTAGGCAGTGTATTACATATCCCAGTGTCCCAATAACTGCAGGTATAAACTTGAACTTGTAATCTGAATAGAGTAACTGCAGATTTCTAAAGAGTTCAGTCTAAGTATTTTGTTGTATGTGTGCATGTATGTATATATGTATGTATGTATGTTTGTATGTGTATGTGTATATGTATGTATCTATGTATGGGTGTGTGTGTGTGTGTATGTATGTATGTATGTATGTATGCAATACACACATGCATAAATATAATTATAGAAATGCATGGGTAAGTACAAGCACAGCTGTGTGTTTAAGAAGTTTGCTTTGGAAGCACAAGGTTAGGTGTTTGATCCCATGGCACAAACATAGTCAGCAAACATTCTATACTATAACCAGGAGTCAACTAATACCTTGTGAGTAAAATTAGTAGACAGAAACTAAAGAACCCTGTTGTACACGTGTGTGTGTGTGTGTGTGTGTGTGTGTGAGCAAGTTAGTACTTGTTTTTACATGTTCACTGACCATAAACAAAAGCAACAGCTTCTTTATCAATACAGCCAGTATCTTAATGCTTGCTGTCAACTGCCAAAGCACATCTAGGCTTCTTGACATGTCTGGACATGCTATACAATCTTTCTGAATAAAAGAGATTTGTAATTATGTCTAGGCTGTTCATTACTTGACAGACTAAATTATTACCTCACTTGAAAACAGGTGACAGTTGGCAACAGGAAGAGCATCTGGCCGTAGAAAATGTGCCACAACAAATTCTGTCTGACCCATGCAAGCATGTAAAAGTAAATGTTAAAAAAAGGATGATGATGATAATCATTATATACATAAATATATCATCATCATCATCCAACATCATTTTCCATGCTGGCATGGGTTTAACTGTTGTGTCTGGGGAGAGTCATTCTCTTTTAGTGCCTTATAATTTAACACACTCACCGGTAAAATTTCCACTTATTTCGTTTTTATTTTTCTAAAAGTTTCATTGTGTCTTGCAACCTTTTCAATAGTTTCGAATAGTTTACAAGACGCAATGAAAATTTTAGAAAAATAAAAAAGAAATAAGTGGAAATTTCACCGGTGAGTGTGTTAAATTATAAGGCACTAAATATAGAATCTTGCAAACCAAATCCAAAAACGAAATGGGTTTGACTGTTTGACAAGAATTAGCAAGCCAGAGGGCTGCACCAGACTCCAGTTGTCTGTTCTGGCATGGTTTCTTTGGCTGGATGCCTTTCCTAACACCAACTGCATTACAGAATACACTTGGTGCTTTTTACGTAGTGTCAGTACAAGTGCTCTTTACATGATGCAGAAGGCATGGTTGCTTTTTTACATGGCACCAGTCCAGGTTCATTTTCCCATGATGCCAGCACAGGTGCTCTTTACGTGACGTGGCATGGGTGCTTTTTATATGACACTGGTACAGGTGCTTTTTACAGTGGGTTATATATATATATATATATATATATATATATATACATACACACACATACACATATATGTGGAGGCACATAGGTTAGTGGTTAGGGTATTGGACTCATGATCATAAGATTGAGGTGTCAATTCCTGGACTGGGCAACACGTTGTGTTCTTGAGCAAAACATTTCATTTTATGTTGCTCCAAGCCACTCAGCTGGCAAAAATGAGTAATGCTACAACAGAACAGTGTCCTGTTCAGGTGGGGAATATATATGCCATCAAACCGAGAAACCAGCCCTTAGAGTCGTTTTCTCATGTTTGTGCCCACTCAGCTCTTTTTCCCGACCCTGTGTATGTCGGATGTCAGCTCATGCTCTCTGCGCCCTTGTCATACACAACTTGTCTCTGTTCAACCCCAGGCTGGTCATGAAGTTAATAGAGAAAATTGTTTTTCCTATGCAATACACCAGCATGCCACACTGTTGTCATTCTGGCTAATCGTAGCAAATGGCCATGATAACAACGCCAGACACATTTTGCTTTTGTACTCTTTTCAAGGCATTTTCACACAAAATGCAATCCTGGAAGAAAGTTTTTTTGCTGATATCATGGATAGAGAATGCACACACTCATTCACCTCAGTTTATTTCACAGCTACAAGACTTTCTCTCACACTCATGTATACGCCCTTGCATGCTCACTCATTGCCTCAGTCACGAAACTGGCACATTCAGCACTCGTGTGCACACTCGTTCACTCTGCCTCAGTCGCACACCAACTGGCAAATTCTGCATTCTGCACACACAAAGCAACACCACTGTTTGGACTCACACAAATATACACCTGTTCTGTATACATTCACTCAACATACAAAGAGAAGCTTTCAGCCGCAAGAAAGATGATACCACCTTTATCCTTTCTTCCTTTCTAGTCAGCACCATGAATTTCTTACTCTTTCCCTCTCCACTGGCAGACAGCAACTTCTACACTATCAACTACCAACCAGCAAGCAAACTTGTTGTCACTGCCACTACAATTACTGCTGTATCTCTAACTACATGTCAAACAAATGAATAAATATATGTAAATAATATTTCTTCCTTCTTGGTGTTGATTCTTTGATGTTTACTGGTTACTCCAACATGAGAACCTTCAAGCGTTATATCTACCTATTACATTTGGTAGACAGCTACATCATATTGACATGATATGGCATGTCACTTCAGCCCGCTACAACCCCTATCGTCTCATCTTTACATTTTATATTCTCTCTCCTTTATCTTTCTCTTGTTCTTCTGTTACTCTATTATTCAATGACAGATACTGAGAGCTCCTCTATGCTGATGACCTTGCTCTAATAGCTGAGTCATTACCAGAACTAGAGAAGTTTCAGATGTGGAAGTAAGGTCTAGAATCGAAGGACCTTAGAATCAATCGTAAAATATTTATGTAATGCAGCGTGAAAATTTTAATTTTAATTTTAATGTATTAATTGAATTATATTTCATATATAATTATTTACAATATGTTTTGAATCCACTCTTCAATTTAAGGTTTTCTTTGATTTAAGGTTTTCTTCGATTTAAGGTTTTCTAGAATTTTACAACAGGATGAATTTATATTGAATTCATTTATTTTGTTCATTGCATGCTTAAGACCATTAATTGAAAGGACCAATGAAACAAATCCATTTTTAAAGGTGTATCCTTTAACTAGTTTTGATTATATCATCATTTCTGTTCTATTTTAACAAAACTGTCCGACGAACGGGAACGTGAAACTCTGAGTAACAGCTTTTGTTACTTTTTTTAATTTTTACCAATGTGGACTCTCTGATGAAGCTTTGAGGCTTTGAGGTATAATTTTTGTATGATGTGTCAACTTTGGCATGCTGGACCACCAAAGTAGAAACAGCTGTAAGTGTAGAATTGTGTTCATTTATTTATTTAT
This sequence comes from Octopus bimaculoides, assembly GCF_046866305.1. Classification (NCBI taxonomy): domain Eukaryota; kingdom Metazoa; phylum Mollusca; class Cephalopoda; order Octopoda; family Octopodidae; genus Octopus; species Octopus bimaculoides. The sequence goes on along the minus strand of NC_142928.1, from coordinate 175,441,314 downwards.
TCCTATAATTGTAATTAGTAAATAGATCTTACTGATGTTTGTCAATTGAATATCATCTGCATTTTCTTCCTTGCCTTAGACATACATAGGCTTGACAGAAATGAAGCTGGTATGATCCGCTGGATGTGTAATGTCAATGTGCACACATGACAGAGTGTAAGCACCCTAAGAGAAATGTTGGGCATAAGAAGTATCAGATGTGGTGTGCAAGAGAGATGACTGCACTGGTATGGTCATGTGCTGTGTATGGATGAGGAGAGCTGTGTGAAGACGTGTCACTCTCTAACAGTAAAAGGAACCCGTGGAAGAGGGAGACCCAGGAAGACATGGGATGAGGTGGTGAAGCGTAACCTTCAAACATTGGGCCTCACAGAGGCAATGACGAAAGACCAAGACCTCTGGAGATATGCTGTGATTGAGAAGGCCTGGCATAACCAGCCCATTTAAAAAGTACCTTTGAATCGTCATCATACGATATGCTGTGCTTGAGGAGAGGACTAGGTCGATTAGATTGACCCCCAGTGCTGAACTGATACTTATTTTATCAACCCTGAAAGGATGAAATGCAAAGTCAACCTCAGCAGAATTTGAACTCAGAACAAAAAGATTTTGCTCAGTGTGCTAAGCTCACCACCTTAGCTTCTACAAATACTGAACAAGCTTTGCAGTGTCCACATATTTACTAGTAAATTCAGTATTTACAAAAACACAGACAGATTTTTTTTTTTTTTTTTACATATCCAAAAGTAAAATTACACATCTAATATAGAATTTATACATTTAGAAACAATATATTGATTTAAAAATCAGAACTCCTAAAGGAAAGTCAAGCTACCATTTACCTTTTTTGTGTGAACTTTCAGGCAAAGTATTCTTTGTTAGAACTTGACAGCTATCAATTACTTCTCTATTACTCTCAGATTCAGCTTGGTTTGTATCAGTAGTATTGTTATTGACCACGGGTTGTTTTCTGTCAAGTCTTATTTTACCAATAAGACCTTCTTGTCTAAGTGTAGCCTAGAGAATAAACAAATTGATTACTATTCATGCTAAAATAGAATGTTATTTCATTTTAGTGCTAAAAAAAGAAATTACTTTTAAATGACAAAAAATTTAATTTGTTATTTAACATTTTATATAACATCTACATTTAATATATATATCAAATAAACAATGCATAGATATCTACATTTAATATACATTAAACAAACAATGCATACATATCTATATGAAGAGTAACTATATTTCAAACTGAAAAATCTTCCTTTACTTTTTTATATCTTTTGTTAGTTTTTACAACCATTTTTAACCTTTCCATTCCATCACCATTTGATTGAGGTGAAGGCCATGTAAAATGTCTACTAGAGTTTATTAAATATATGTCTAATGGTAAGCAGTTCATTAACTCGACCACTCAAAATTTACTGCAAGTGTTAAGGGAACATGTGTAATAAATCAGAAACACTTTGTCATAAAAGCTGATTGATTTTAAGTCACTCAATGCCCCTAATTTTCTTTCACCTATCACCTCCCCAATGTCTGCTCTCCCAACCTCACATTAAGCATATTTTCAAATTATTCTCAACCACAACTGCAACCCATGCTCTAAGTACTGACCAGCAACAGTTCAAGTTAAGTATTAACTGTACTAATCTTCCTAATCTTGATCTATGGGAACCTAGAAAAACTATAACCACTGAGTTTCCACTTTAGACCAAATAAGAATTTTTGACATTAATATATTGCCATACATTGAAGAGATATGGGGAGACTGTTGATTTAACCAGTTCCAGCACTTGAACACATGTGGCCTAGTAGTTGGGCTTGCTGAGCTCATGATTGGCAGATCATGGGTTTGATTCTCAAACTAAACAGTGCATTGTATCTTTGAATAAAGCACTTCATTTTATATTCCCTCAATCCACTAGCTAAAAGTGAGTACCAGCAGCAGTAGCAGCGGGAGAGGGGATAACCTTACTGACATCCCATTCAGGGAGAATCTAGTACTTTCGGTGGCTCAAACATCATGTAAACTAGGATAAGCTCTACCCTGATTGGCCTATAGGTTCAAGGCAGACTAACATTTTTTTAACAAAGTACTGGATAAGTACCTACTCATTCAACAACAGTAGAATGAAAAGCAAAGTTGACCTGGCTAGATTTCTGTTTAGAACATAAAGAGACATGAATAAATACAGCAAGGCATTCTTCCATTCCGTCCCTCCTCATCAGACAAATAAAGAAATAAAGACCAGCTGCCAAACCACACAGATCAACAAGCCATAAACAGCTTGATTCAGTGACATTTATTAATAATTTTACAAGTTATATAAACCCCAACTTCATAACATAATAATAAGATAAACTGAAGTATTAAAAACAAATTCAACATAACCCTTTGTTACCACATTGTTTTTGAAACAGTTTTTATTTCAATTAATCTCTTACTTTTTTACTCTTTTACTTGTTTCAGTCATTTGACTGCGGCCATGCTGGAGCACCGCCTTTTAGTCAAGCAAATTGACCCCAGGACTTATTCTTTGGAAGCCTAGTACTTATTCTATCGGTCTCTTTTTGCCGAACCGCTAAGTTACGGGGGACGTAAACGCACCACCATCGGTTGTCAAGCAATGTTGGGGGGACAAACACAGACACACAAACATATACACACACATACATATATATATATATATATATATAAATACATATATACGACGGGCTTCTTTCAGTTTCCGTCAACCAAATCCACTCACAAGGCTTTGGTCGGCCCGAAGCTATAGTAGAAGACACTTGCCCAAGGTGCCACGCAGTGGGACTGAACCCAGAACCATGTGGTTGGTAAGCAAGCTACTTACCACACAGCCACCCCTGCGCCTACTGTAATGTTGAAAATAATAAAGAATTTAGCAAAATAGCTATGTCCTTATTAAGCTAGTATTTGGAACATAAATTAACATGAAATTTTGATATATGGTTTTAGTTCAAATCACTTTAAAACATGAAGTTTGTATTATAGAACTAGAATCAGTCTTAGATGGGTTGGTATTCAAAGGGTTAATTTAAATAGATTGAACAAGTCTCACCATAATTAGATTTCTTTCTGACTTCACTGTCTGCAGTTCTTTCTCTAATTCTGAAACTTGAAACTTGAGATGAGCCTCAAGGTTTTCCATTTGGTGCCCAAACTGCACCTTTTCCCTGTCTAGCTGTCTGTCTTTCTGTTGCAGTGAGATTACTGTAAAAATGCAATGAATAAGAAATGTCATTCATTGAATCATAAATAAGGCTATGAATTTCAAAACAATTTTATTTTTCAACACTAGAGAAAGACACAGTGTTTTGAAAGACTTCACACGTTTTTTTTTGTCTTGTAATCTGACTAACAAAGAAACTCACAGCTGGACAAAAGCTCTACAATCCATATTTTGTTCCTGTATCAAGCTGTGTCTTCAAGAACACATATTTAACATTTATTAGTTCTGACCACACCATCATCATCATCATCATTATCGCCGCCGCTGCCACTGCCACCGCCACCATCATCATCATCATCATCATCATCATCATCATTTAAGGTCTGCTTTAAATCAGACGGGAGTCTGGTGCAGATCCCCAGCTTGTCAGCTCTGGTCAGACCATCCAACCCATGGGCAACAGATGTTAAATGATGATGATGATGCATGTATATGTATGTATATATGAATGTATGTACATATAAAACTTAGATAAGCCTAGATATGTTTTGAACTTAGTAGCACCACCAGGAAAAAACCATAACTAGGTCATGTTATATGTCACCATAACCCACTCAAGTAAGTAGTTACTGTTGGACAAAACATATCCAGATATAAGCAATTTGTCTGGTATTACCTGAAGGAATTTGTCTAGGTACTGCTTGAAGGTTAGGGTTTTTTTTTTCTTGATTCCTTTTAACATAAGGTTAAATAATGTAGGGTCGGTTGAGGCAAAATAGTTGCATCATAATGTGTTTATGTGGTTGTAAGTCTGATTTAGTAAGGAGCATATGGTATGAGGTCTCAGCTTTGGATGATTTTTTTAAATTGATGTTAAGATATTTAGGCAATGTTGTTCGTATAGTTTCATTCTGAAGCAGTGTTTTATAGTCAGAGGCTGCTCCTAATGAAAACCCTTTTAGCTGCTTCTTAAGACATGAAGAGATACAGTGTATCTTTCCTAAAACCCGGATATACATAGTAATATAAAACAACAATAATATAAAATCAAATAAAATGACAAAATGAACTTCCTTCTCTTGATAAAGCGGTTACCTTTTTTTTATATATATATGAAATACGTACCAGTAAGACAAAGTAACAGATGGACATAGCAATCTAATCAACCATAGCAGACATAGCAATCTAAACAATCTACAATATATTAACCCTTTAGCATTTAATTCGGTCATATCCGACCCAAACATACCTCCTGTTTTAAGTTCAAACTAACCAGGTCTAGACTCTGATGCCTACCCTACAATGTCTTCCTAAATATAGACAATCACATTATTGAAATCTCACAGCTTCGAGACAATACATGACTAATTCAAAACAATATGAATAAATAAGCTTGGCTTTACATTTGACAGAGTAATTTAAACTCTAAAGGGTTAAAGAAACTTACTTCATTAGCTTGTTCACCAGCTTATGAATTAAAAATAAAGTTAATCATAAAATGAAACTAGAAAAGCACTCAGAGAGCGCAGACATCCGCCAAGCTCATTTTAAGATAGATACGCGAGTAAAATTACTAATAGAGAAATGAAAATAAACTTTGGAAACAGCAACGCCACCATAGGTTATGTGAAAACAATGAATGTGTTTTCAAGAGAGATAATCAAAGAACGTAACATTGTAATACTTCATGTAAAGTAAATATAACAAATGAAAAATCCTTCAAGAATCCATAAAAATTCCCAGATCACTACCAAAATTTCATCATCCTTGTGTCATTACCAACTTTTTCTGCAAGTTTCATCAAATACCATTCACAACTTTTGGAGTTATTTTGCACACAGACGGACAGACAGACAAACCAACACCGATGAAAACATAACCTCCTTCCTTGGCGGAGGTAATAAACTCAGAACAGTGAGTCACAGAACTCAATGCCACAAGGTAATTTACTATAATTCTCTACCATCTTTACCTATCGTACTTTGAATTTCTTTACCAATGGAAATAAGTTCTCAAACAAAGCAACAATGATTATGAAGGAAAAAAACTAATAATTTTCACCTGCTTTCATATGTTCTCTCCGTGCTTCATTCAATTTCTCATCCATTTCAGAGACCTGCTTTACCAATATTTCATCATGAAGCCTTTCTTGGTTTCGCAAAGCTGACAGATTGTAAAAGAGATGCTAAATATTAATTTCAAACTGTAATAGGACTCAAGAAATGTGTGCAAAAAAGAAAAATACATTTCATACCAATAAACTTTAAAATTTAAAGCAACTTAATTCTATGCCATTTATGGACAATTGCAAGGAATATTACAAATTCAGATTCGGTTACATAACATTTATGCTAATTGAGTTTTAAAAGAACAGTTATTATTTTCTGCTTTTTTTTATATCATTAAATTCAGCTGTTGAGAGACTGAATGAATTTTTAGTTTAATTGTAATGTAATTTACAATTGGAAAATCCAGTTTTAATAAATTTTGTGATCCTTCATCTATGCATCTTTAAATAACTTCTAATAAAAAGAAGCTATTGTACTAGAGAATTAGAATAATAACATACAATTAAATTAAAATGATAGGAAACAAGAGATTCCTGAATTAAATATTGATCTAAAATATAAATCACCTCAGCAAAAGAAAGCAATCAACTTTTAATTATAATTCTGTGATAAAATGCGGCTAATTTAGACATACATTACAAGGTTGTCCAGCATAATTATTTAGGTATGGTTTTAATAAAAATATAAATCTAAAAATTTAATTTTCTATATTTACATTTTTTTTAAAACTAATATTTGATCCAGAGAAGAGGAACTATACTCATTACTTTTGCAAAACCTCCCAGATTAGAGAAGTAATTTATATTAAATTTAACTTTTGCAGATTGATGCTAGCAAGTAGAGAAAACATAGACAAGAAGGAAATTCTAAAGAGTTTGTTCGGGGGTGGGGTGGGGGGTTAAAGTATTTACAACAAAATTCGAGGTGAGAAAGAGTAGAAGTGATAAGAGGAGGATGGACAGGAATGCATCAGATGAGCTTCAGTGGGACAGCTAATTAGCTTAGTAACCATTGCAGATGAGGTAGAAGTACTTGAGGGAAAATAAAGTGTATATTGGGTCATTCCATCAATAATGTGAATTTTTCAGTTGCATGAACCAAAAGTTGGAGGCAGGGCAGGATAAACTACTTGCATCAACTTGCCATAAAAGCAGGTAGTAATTTTACCTTGTACTTATTCTTAGTGCAAGTTTTGAAGAGGGCAGTTCGATTTTAACAGTTACTTTTTTTCTAAGTTATAATGGAAGTGACAAAGGAGCATATTCGGCGTATTTTGCTTTATGCGTTCAATAAAAGCAACAATGTAACAGAAAGTGTGAGGAATATTAATGCAGTATATGGGGATTGGACAATAAGCATAAGCCAGTGTCAATGGTGGTTCCAGAAATTACAGCCTAAAAGACAAGCCTCATCTTGAAAGATCTGTAGAGCTCGACGAGGAAATCCTGCAAACCTTGTTGGAACAAAATCCCATTGTAACTGTTGAAGAATTAGAGAAGCTTGGATTTGGTCACTCAACCATTCATCGACACCTGCATGCCATCAGAAAAGTCAGCAAATTGGGTCAATGGGTTCCTCACAAACTTTTCGAGTCTGTATGCTCGGCCACATACAGTAAGGATGACATTCCAAAGGCTGGAGCAGTTTCAATGGGAAACGCTGCCCCACCCACCATATGCACCAGATATTGCCCCATCTGATTATCATTTATTCCACAGTCTTCAAAATCATTTGGATGGAAAAAATATGAATTCTGTAGACGAGGTCAGAACAGTACTGGAAGAGTATTTTTCATCAAAGGGGCCTTGCATGTCTGCCAGATAATTGGAAGAGCATTGTAGAAAATGAAGGAGAGTATATTTTAGATTAAAAAAGAACTTTATCGTAATTTTGAAAAATAAAAGAAGTATAAAAAAAATGCATTGCATATGGGATGACCCAACAGGTAAGGAGTGCAACAGGTGGAGATAGTGGTTGCAATAAACTGGTGAGTGAAAGTTTATAAATCCACTGGATAGTGTTTTGGAATGTAGTCTACAGTGTCTTTGCTTGTAGCAGCTGCTTCATCCAAGTATCTTTTACTTGTTTCAGTCATTGAAGAATTTTAGTTGAACAAATCAACCCCAGGTACTTATTCTATCAGTCTCTTTTGCCAAACAGCTAAGTTACAGAGACATAAACACGCAGTGTTTACATCCCTGTAACTTAGCAGTGGTGGAAGACAAACACACACACACACACACACACACACACACACACACACACACACACGCACATACACACACACACACATACACACACACATACAACATGCTTCTTTTAATGTCCACCTACCAAATCCACTCACAAGGCTTTGGTCGACCTGAGGTTATAGTAGAAGAAACCTTCAATGTGCCACACAGTGGGATTGAACCCAGAACCAAACTTGGGAAGCAAACTTCTTACCACAAGGCCAAACTTGTTCTAATGTAAGGTGCACTTGTGCCTCATGGAAGGCCAGTAAATGTTCAAAGCTGAAGAATTTCCAAACCGTGAAAATGAAACCTAAATTTCAAGACATAATTATAGATTACGTTATAATATTTCTTGTTTCAATGAAAATCATCATCTATGGGCATATGCATGGCTTTGTGGTTAAGGAGTTCACTTTATAATTGCATGATTCTGGGTTCAATTCCACTGTGTGACACCTTAGACAAATGTCTATCATAACTCTGATTCAACCAAGCTGGAGTTAAATCACTGGGTAGACAGAAACAGAGTGAAAAGTAAACAGACTTAATTCTGAGCCCAATGCAACACTACCACCAGACCATTGTGCACTTTTAGAAGAGTCCACACTGTTGCAAGCATTCAGACTTAGGTATCTGAGGATGATTTGATATCTTAATAAACTACTTCCTACGTCAACGACCAACATGCTGTGTTTTTTTATTCTTATTCATTCCAGTAGTGACAGATGTCCTCCAACAAAGGTCACTAGCACAAAACATCCTACTTTGACTAAGCCATAAAAATATTTCTAAAACCAGAGTTTCTGTGGTTAAAAAGTTCACTTCCCAACCACAAGGTTTTAAGTTCAGTTTCACTGCATGGCACCTTGGGCAATTGTCTTCTTTCACTACAGCTTTGGGCTAATCAAATCCTTCTGAGTGGGTTTGGTAGATGGAAATTCGATGAATCTTGTCGCACGCGCGTCTGAGTGTGTGTGTGCATGCATGCGTGTATGTGTATATATGTATACATGTATGTATGTGTGTCTATGTATGTCCATGCATGAGTGTTTGTCTCCTTATCTTGACTTTGTGCAAACAGAGTCATTCATTTCCAATCTTCTATGAAAACATGTGCAGCCACAGAGAATTATCATTCATGTAATTTGAGCAAAGGTTTTCAACCAGGGTCCAAATAAGATTTTTTTAGCAAATTGGAGGTCCAAAGCAATATTAATTATTACTTTGGAAACAAGAAAAGTAATAAGATGAGGGTTTGTGACAGGAAGGGCATCCCATCACAGAAAATCTACCTTATCAACAATTTCCATCAAAGAAAATCTGCCTTGTCAACTATTTCCATCTGACACATGCAAACATGGGAAAATGGATGTTAAAACAATCATTATCATCATGATCATACTGTCTTGCTTAAGGAAATTGTACATCATCATCATCATCATCATCATCATCGTTTAACGTCCGCTTTCCATGCTAGCATGGGTTGGACGATTTGACTGAGGACTGGTGAAACCGGATGGCAACACCAGGCTCCAGTCTGATTTGGCAGAGTTTCTACAGCTGGATGCCCTTCCTAACGCCAACCACTCAGAGAGTGTAGTGGGTGCTTTTACGTGTCACCCGCACGAAAACGGCCACGCTCGAAATGGTGTCTTTTATGTGCCACCCGCACAAGCCAGTCCAGGGGCACTGGCAAAACAAACACTTCTAATGAAATGTTGTCATGCACAGACTCCAGAATTATACAGAAATACATATTATCAGTTAGAAGAATTACACAGAAAAACTTGCAAGAGAATTTTTAAAAATAACTATGTATTTATGTGAATGAAACATATTTTATTAGTTCTGATTATGTCATGATTTAAATTTGCTATTATCAATTTATCTGTAATAAACTTGTAATAAATGGTTAAAAAGTAAAATAAATATATTTTACTGGATCTAAATTACAAAAAAAAAATTGTTTAGCTTCTTTCTGTTTATTTTTTTATTTATTTATTTTTTACTTTACCTTCTTTAGATTCCAGTTTTTGGTTATTTAACTCTCCTTCCAAAATCTCTATCTTTTGATTTTTTTCTTCTAAACAAGTCTGTAGTTCAAATAATTGATTAGAGATATTTCCCAATTTCTGCAACAAAGAATTAGTAGACAACTGTAATTTATCTCAGTTGATGCCAGCAAACTATTTCATTGACTACAGATAAATATCAGTAAACATTAAGAATTCTATATTTACCAAAATGTTTCAGCAAAAATACAGCCTAAACAAATTATTTTTTAAATCCTCTCTACCTCAGTAATATATGACTACACTACATCTAAAGCAGGGGTTTTCAAACTTTTTGACTTGCGGATCCCTTTATATTTCAGGCTTTACCTTAGGGACCCCCTTATAAACGCTTATGAATATTTGCTTAAAATAACATATTTTTACATTTATTTATTTAACAGTATTTAACAAATAGGTTTATTGTCAATTAAAAGATTTCGATTAAAAAACATATATAAAATCAAATTGCCCATAAAAAGTATTTGCTGTCTATGGACCCCCTGTCTTGTCCTTGCGGATCCCCTGTGGTCCGCGGACCACAGTTTGAAAACCCCTGATCTAAAGAATCAAAGAATGCTCTTTTGACCATTACCATTCTGCAGTGAAGCAATAGTTTTGTAGTTCAGAAATAAAGTAAATGTAATTTCATTATAGTTTAGTGGTTCTAGAATATCAGAAGTAAAATGTTATAGCATGATGTGACTACAGGAATTTTTGTTGGCAAAATGAGACTGTAAAAAAATTAGAATAGTTGTTGTTTGGCCATACATCAGTCCTGATCAAGCAAACCTATCGATCAAAGACATTCCATCCATGACCATCCCATTTCTTTTTTAAATTATATTATCTAAACTTTATATTTTTACTAATATAAACTAATATATTTTAAACTATATTATCTAAAATGTCACCCATATCTTAACATGCTGTGATGTAGTTTGAAGGGGATTTGGTCACTATTTCTAGAGCATTGGTTCTCAACCAAATTAACATTTTTTAGGGTCCGTGCAATCAAGATAATTAAATTGGAGTCCAAGGCAGTATTTTACAGGTACATGAAAAAATTCTCCCTCAGACATATCTATTGCAAGAAACAACTAGGTACCTTTCTCTAATCTTTTATCTTTTACTTGTTTCAGTCATTACACTGCAGCCATGCTGGGGCACCACCTTGAAGAATTTTTAGTCAAATGAATCAACCCCAGTACTTATTTTAAGCTTGGTACTTATACTATCAATCCCTTTTGCTGAGCTGCTAAGTTGTGAAAATGTAAACATGACACTGGTTGTCAAACAGTGGTGGGGGACAAACACAGACACAAAGACATGCACACACACACACACACACGACGGGCTTCTTTCAGTTTCCATCTACCAAATCCACTCACTAAGCTTTGGTCAGCCCGAAGTTATAGTAGAAGACACTTGCTCAAGGTTATATACAGTGGGACTAAACCTGAAACCATATAATCGAGAAGCAAGCTTCTTACCACACAATCACGCCTGCACCTATATGGGTAAATAAAAAAACAATTCTGCTTCAGATATTTATATTGCAAGAAACAACTAGGTTTCTTTCTCTAATGCTTAGCATATTTCAACATGTTTCCAGTCACTGAAACATGTTCTCACAAAGAGTGTTATTGCAAACCTACACAAGTAAATGTGTGAAAAAACAAAATAGGAATTTTGAAGGAAGTTTCCATCAAAACTAGTTTATAAAACATGGAATGGCTATGGGGTTCCACCAAAGTAAAATAATAATCAAAGGTGTCCATAACTAAAAAAAATGGTTGAGAGCTGCTGTTCTAGAGGCACCCTCTTTGGTTGAAGTTAAATTGACTGTTGTTGTTGTTTAATCCCACTTAATCTCTGATTGAGGAAACCTAGGATTAAAGACTTTGCACCTGTGACTTGCCTGTCTTATTTTTCAGTCACAGGTGTAAACATAGGTGTGTGGTTAATAAATAACTTCTCAACCACATGGTTCTGGGTTCTGTCCTACTGCATGGCACCTTGGGCAAGTGTCTTCTACTAAAGCCTCAGGCCAACCAAAGCCTTGTGAGTGGATTTGGTAAACAAACTGAAAAAAGCCTGTCGTATATGTGTGTGTCTTCATGTCTGTGTTTGTCTCCCCATCACTGCTTGATAACAGTGTTAGTGTGTTTATGTCCCCGTAACTTAGCAGTTCAGCAAAAGAGACCGATTTGAACACCCTTCAAGACAGAACTTCAGCATGGCCGCAGTCAAATGACTGAAACAAGTAAAAGAATAAAAGAATATAGCTCCATGCTGACCAAAGCCCTGTAAGTGGATTTGGTAGATGGAAACTGAAAGCTCACGTGAGTATGTCATCATTATCATCATCATTATCATCATCATTGTTTAACATCCACCTTTCACGCTGGCATGGGTTGGATGGTTTGACAGGAGCCGGTCAGGCAAAAACCTGCACCAGACTTCTGTGTCTGTTTTGGCAGGGTTTTTACGGCTGGATGTCCTTCCTAACACCAAACACCCAGCAGAGTGGACTGAGTACTTTTTACTTGGCATATATGTATATGTATATATATATCTTCATCATCATCATCATCATCATCGTTTAACGTCCGCTTTCCATGCTAGCATGGGTTGGATGATTTGACTGAGGACTGGCAAGCCAGAAGGTTGCACCAGGCTCCAATCTGATTTGGCAAAATTTCTACAGCTGGATGCCCTTCCTAACGCCAACCACTCCGAGAGTGTAGTGGGTGCTTTTACATGCCACTGGCACGAGGGCCAGTCACACGGTACTGGCAACGGCCTCGCTCAAGAGGTGTTTTTTACATGCCACCTGCACGGGAGCCAGTCCAGCGGCACTGACAACGACCTCGCTCAAATGATTTTCTAACATGCCACCAGCACAAGTGCTAGAAGGCAACGCTGGTAACGATTACACTCAAATGCCATTTATGGGCCACCAGCACAGAAGCCAGACAGCTGGCAAAGAACATGCTCGGACAGCGCCATCAATGCTCCACTGGTGCAGGTGCCAGCCATCGAATATGGTTCAATTACAACGATCATGGTGATCATGATGATGATGAGGATATATATATATAGATGTACAAGTGTCTGCTTGCACATGCAAATATGTCTATATATGTTTGTGTTTCCTTGTCTTGACATGACATAATATTTGTAAATTGGGTGTCAGCCTCATACATAAACACGCAGGACTATTCTTGAAAATATGCCTTGCCATAAGGAAATGTTACATTACTTGGGAACAGGTAAGGGTTGGTGACAGGAAGGACATCCAGCTGTAGAAATCTGCCTCAATGAACAACCCATGCAAGTATGGAAAAGTGGACATTAAAATGGTGATGATGATGATGTGTGGGATTACAATATTCAATATGTCCTTTCTTTTCCTTAAAAATACAGAAGGGTGTAATCTGAAAAAAAACTGGCTGCTATTTCTAGGGGGTTGAGTGACTACATAGAAGCTTCCTGAATGACTAAACCTCAGTAACAAGGAAGTAACTTTATAGCTGTACTAGCAGAAATACCCGGCTTTGCCCGGGTTAAAGAGAATAATGAAATCTAAAAACGCCGTCTAGACTACGCAACCCTCAACTGTTAGTAGCTACGATACCATATTTCTACATTAATAACTCTCCAATCCATGCCAGCATGGAACATAGACATTAAGTGGAATGCCAGTCTCTCATCTAGGAGGGCCTTGAAATCAATGTTACCAACTGGGGACTATGTGTGTCGCAGTGATAATAAAAAGACCCAAAGGAGGTCTGCAACGAAATAATTTTACTTAAAACTTTGCAAGTGAATCAGTGGCGGCTAAGATGCGTCTCATTTACTTGACAATTTATGCACCACATTGCAGAAATCACAATGTAAGTATATCTGAAAGGGTAGTCTTACACTATTGTACCGTTGAATTACAAATAATGCTCATCTGTTATGTTCGGGTTAAAATTTCATCAACATCAAAAATATATGGGAGTTATGGCCGTTATACATAGAATATAATTTCCAAATTTCATAAAGATCCGTTCAGTACTTTTGACGTAGTTTTGGATAAGAAAACAAATGACTAATGTGTGTGTTTGTGTGCATGTGTTTGTGTGTGATGGGTGTATACATGTATAGATATTTGTATACATGTATATATATGTATATATGTGTACATATTACATGTACATTTATATATATACATCTACACATATGTATACATATACATGTATGCATATAGATCTATATCTATATATATCTATGCATATACGTGTACATATACATGTATATGTATACATATACATCTCTTTCTCTATCTTTCTCTCTTTCTCTCTCTCTGAAAGTATCTGTAATTACAGTATCGAAATATGATTGTTTCAGTTAGTAGAATAACATGTACATATACATCTATATGTATACATGTACATCTCTCTCTCTCTCTCTCTCTCTCTCTCTCTCTCTCTCTCTCTCTCTCTTTCTCTCTCTGAAAGTATCTGTCATTATAGTATCAAAATGTGATTGTTTCAGTTAGTAGAATAGTTTCATTTTTAAAGTGAAAGTATTTGACATGAGTGTTTTTGTTTCACTTTTGACACGTAATACTTAAATAGTGGAGGAGATATTATGTTGCCGTGGGCTCGAACTCTGCAAGAAGTTAAAATTTTTTTGACTAAAACACAACTGGAACCCTAAGTAAGGCATCTGTAAAATTTGAATGAAATTGGTTGCGTAGTTCTCGAGTTTTAGGGATTCACACAGACAGGCAGACAGACAGACAGACACACACACAGACACACACACAGACACACATTCTCATTTTTATATATATAGATAACAAAATAGTGAAAGAGTAAACAAAATTGCTGTCATGGTGAAAGCATTAGTCAATGTTATGGTTTACACAATGGTGAGAGATTTTCTATGGCTGGATGGACGATTTTCTTGTCAACAACCCTCACCTTCCCCCAAGCAAGTTGATATTTCCATATGGTCAGACATGTTTTTATGGAACATTGGAAATGAATGACACTGCTTGTATGACAGTGATACACATTTACAACTATCATGCAACATCAAGACAGGGACACACACACACAGAGTCACAAATACACACACAAATGAACATGCACATGCACACACGCACACATACACACACACACACACACACACACACACAAACACACACACAATGGTTTCTTTTGATTTCCATCTACCAAATCCATTCACAAGCTTTGGCCACCCTGGGACTGTAGAACAAGACATTTGCCCAAGGTGCCATGCATTGGAACTGAACCCATAACCACATGGTTAGGAAATGAACATTTTACCACACAGCCTCACCTATGCATATAATGCAATTTCATTTCACTCTCTACTCTCTTTTACTCTTTTAATTGTTTCAGTCATTTGACTGCGGCCATGCTGGAACACCGCTTTTAGTCGAGCAAATAGACCCCAGAACTTATTCTTTGTAAGCCTAGTACTTATTTTATCGGTCTCTTTTGCCGAACCGCTAAGTTACGAGGGCATAAACACACCAGCGTCGGTTGTCAAGCAATATTGCGGGGACAAACAGACACACACACACACACACACACACATATATATATATATATATATATATATATATGATGGGCTTCTTTCAGTTTCCGTCAACCAAATCCACTCACAAGGCTTTGGTCGGCCCGAGGCTGTAGTAGAAGACACTTGCCCAAGGTGCCACACAGTGGGACTGAACCCAGAACCATGTGGTTGGTAAGCAAGCTATTTACCACACAGCCACTCCTGATCACTTTGTTATAATAAACACTATTATAAAGAAAATATTTCACTCTCTTTTGGTATTTAAGCACATCAGTGAGTAGTTCATATGATTGCAACAAAAGACTTTGATGCTAACAAACAAAATAATTATGTAAAGATGTGATTAACAATTTCATATTTTAGCACAAGGCTTGAAATTTTGGAGGAGAAGGGAGTTAGTCAGTTACACCAACCCCAGTGCATAACTGGTACTTATTTCATCAAGGATGAAAGGTAAAGTCAACTTTACCAGAATTTGAACCCAGAACATTAAGAGCTGCAAGAAATGCTACTTAGCATTTTGCCCAATGCATTAATGATTTTGTCAGATCACCACTTCCTAAAATGAAGTGAATAATAACCATAATCAGTGCATATTACTCCTTTACTTGTTTCAGTCTTTTGACTGTGGCCATGCTGGAGCACCACCTTTAGTCGAGCAAATCGACCCCAGGACTTATTCTTTAGAAGCCTAGTACTTATTCTATCGGTCTCTTTTGCTGAACCGCTAAGTTACGAGGACATAAACACACCAGCATCGGTTGTCAAGCGATGTTGGGGGGACAAACACAGACACACAAACACATACATATACGACGGGCTTCTTTCAGTTTCCGTCTACCAAATCCACTCACAAGGCTTTGGTCGACCCGAGGCTATAGTAGAAGACACTTGCCCAAGATGCCACGCAGGGGGACTGAACCCGGGACCATGTGGTTGGTAAGCTAGCTACTTACCACACAGCCACTCCTAATTATTGGCAAACATGTCTCTTCCAAACTACAACAATACACTCACAAATACACACATTCTCATTGCCACAAAATTATATAATGGTCAGTCAAAAATTCAAATAACTAATTTGCTACATTATTTACATTATTTACATTATTTACATTTGACGGATATTTGTCCTCATCTTGTTTGTTGTATGTGCTAATGATTCTGCCAACTCGCCACCTTACATCAGCTAGAATTTTCATTATTTTCAAAATTTAATTGAAACAAAGGCAGTGTGTTTCAACCAAAATATTGTAATGAAATGGTTAAAAACAATGCTGTCTATACCAAATTCATTGTCATCATCAAACTGTAATATACAAGTCAATTATAATTCAAATAGCAATCTCACTATTTCTATATTTTTCTTAAGTTCCTTCAGTTTTTTTTCAGTTTATCTTATTCCAACTCAAACACTTCTTTTAATAGTATGTACTAAATTTAATCCTTAATAATACATCTTTGTTTTGTTTGAGTCACTAGACTGCGCCCATGCTGGGGTACTGCCTTGAAGGGTTTTAGTTGAACAAATCAACCCCAGTACTTATTCTATCGAGCTCTTTTGCTGAACCACTAAATTATGGAAACATAAACAATAGGCGCAGGTGTGGCTGTGTGGTAAGAAACTTGCTTCCCAACCACATGTTTCCAGGTTCAGTCCCACCGCATAGCACCTTGGGTAAGTGTCTTCTGCTAAAGCCGCAGGCAGACCAAAGCCTTGGATTTGGTAGATGGAAACTGAAAGAAGCCCATTGTATGTGTGCGTGTGTATGTGTTTGTCACCCACCACCACCATCATTGCTTGACAACCGTCGTTGGTGTGTTTACGTCCCCGTAACTTAGCAGCTCGGCAAAAGACACCAATAGAATAAGTACCAGGCTTACAAAGAATAAGTCCTGAGATCGATTCATTTGATTAAAGACAGTGCTCTAGCATGGCCACAGTCAAAATGACTGAAACAAGTAAAAGAGTAAAAGAATAAACCAACACCGGTTGTCAAGCAGTGGAGGGGGGGGGGGGCAAACACAAAACACACACACACACACACACATATATGATGGGCTTCTTTCAGTTTCTGCCTGCCTCTCATAAGACTTTGATCGGCTTGGGGTTAAGGCAGAAAACACTTACCCAAAATGCCACATGCTAAGACTAACCATGGAACCATGTGATAGGAAAGCAAAGCATCAAAATATTTATAAATTGTATCAGTACGTCCATGAATCAAGGACCTAAGATTCCATGCAAGTATCAAACTGGATTAGACTTAACAGCTACAAAAAATAAATAAATTTGATGTAATCTTAGCATGTACACCACCCATTTCTGGTTTCTTGTTTTTCAGAAGTTTTTTTTCGGATTTCTGTTTTCGATTTTGGAGAATACGATTCTGCCCCAAAATTTACACTTCAAAATTTTAATTTCCCCCATCCCACTCCAATTTCTTAATTTTTAACTTTTTTCAAATTTTTTTTTCTACTATAGCCCTAGGCTGGCCAAAGTCTTGGGAAAAGATTTGGTAGATGGAAACTGAAAGAAGTCTGTCGTGAGGGGGGGGGGGCTGAAAAGTTCCTAACTTTAAGGGTATTGTGAAAGGCCTGGATGAAGGACCAACTTTCCAAGTTCTTTAACAAGGCTTAGAAAAACTGAAGAACCACTGCAATATGTGTGTGAATCTGAGAGGGGAACATGTTGAATAAAATCATAATTAACTGATCCTCCTGTATTCTCTTTTACCCAAATCCAGGAACTTTTCAGCACCTCCTCATATGTATATATACAGGGTTGGCCAAAAGTCACCTGACAATAAATCAAAATTCCATAAATTCTTAATATTCAATTTTATTTACTCCTTCCAATGTTTAATAATTGAATGCTGTGAGTTAAAATCACTGTTTTTTTTTCAACATTTGTCTATTTATTAGCGAAGTTTCATATAAAATAATTTTTTGTTTTAATCTTGGAATTAAATGGTTTTAATTTAGTGTCAAGGTGACTTTTGGCCAACCCTGTATATATATGTATGTATAGAGATGTATGTATGTGTGTGTCTATGCTTGTATTATTGTCTCCTTGCCTTGATGTACCATCATGCAAGCAGTATCCTTCTTTTACAATATATCTTGAAAACACATCTAGAAATATTACCTTAATTGGAAACAGGTGAAGGTTGGTGATAAGAAGGGCACCTGGCTGAGAAAATTCACTTCAACAAATTCCATCTAGCCCATGCAAACATGATAATAATGATGTAAAATTTATAAATATTACATAACTTTCAAATCTTATCCTGTTTGATAAATATTCTGGTGTAAAACTCTAGACCTTGTAACACTGATGTAGCTTCTTGGCTATCAATAAAAATAAGTAATATGTATAGAGTTTTAATTCTCCTGTTTGTATATGCTATCCTTCAATTGTTTAACTAAAAGTAAAATATGAAATAAATTACTTACTTTGGATGTTTCCTGGAAAGATATACTATTCTTATGGAGTTCTTCTTTCAGATGAGAGACTTGCAATTCATCTAGAAATTTATTTTTAAAAAAAAGTTTAAATAAGAAAAAATAAGTTAAGAAAGTAAAGACAAAATTAGGCTATCTGAAAGCATCATTGCAAGAATAAGAACTAGCTGGCAAAGGTCAGAGAGTTATTATTTTTGTTGGTAACAAAGGGTCTCTCCCTCAGAGTGAAAGGCAGATTGCATGATGCCTGTTTGGACAGATATGCTACATGGTAGCAAAACATTGGCTGTGACTGCAAAGAACACATGAAAGCTTGGAAGAAATGAGGCCAGCATGCTCTGTCGAATGTGCAATTTCAGTGTGCATGTATGACAAAGTGTAAATGTTTTCAGAGAAAAATTGGTTATAAGAGGCATCAGTTGTAGTGTCCAAGAGAGAAGACTGCACTGGTATGGTCATGCGATGCATATGGACAAGGACAGCCGCATAAAGAAGTGCCACTCTCTAAATGCGGAAGGAACCTGTAGAAAAGAAAGTCCAAGAAGACGTGGTTCGAAGTGGTGAGAAATAATCTTCAGATGTTGAGCCTCACAGAGGAGATGACAAAGGACTAAGACAACTAGCGATTTGCTGTGCTGGAAAAGACCCACCCAGTTAAGTAAAATCCAGGACATAAATGCATGTCCCTTATGTCCATTGTCCCCTACCACCACAATGCATCTTCCTACCAACTCCCCCTTCTCCCACCCATGCTCACCACTGCTGTATTCCTCTCCCCTCCATTTTTCCATTTACCTGCACAAAATATACCCCTGTTGAATCCCTTCCCTTACAACATATCCTTCTAATACTCCCTCTCTCTACCTGTGCCCATTCATTACATACACTACCACCAGCTCCCACTCCCCAAGTGCAATCTTGTGGACTCACCCACCCACTCAACCTCTCCAATCCCCAGTTTATTTCATTGTATACACCCCCACGGTAACTTAGGTGTAAGATCCCTGTTCCATCTCCATCACATCTTCACCATTTCTTCTCTCTCTCTCCATCTGCAGTAGCCATGTTTATCCTCTAATGCAAGACACTTTTTTTGTCCCTCAATATTTCTTAATAAGTACCAGCTGAACACTTAGGTCAATGTAATCTTCTTACCCCTGCCCACAAATTGTTGGACTTGCACCAAAATTTTTAATTAATATTTCTTCCCTGCAAACCACAATTGAGGGGCCTTGTCCTGCAAGTCACTTGGTGACCTCAATGCAGCTGGTACTACATAAAAAGCATCCAGTACATTCTGTAAAGTTGTTCACTTTAGGAAGCACATTCAACCAGAGAAACCATGCCAAAGCAGACAACAGAGCTAGGTGCAGTTTTCTGACTTGCCTGCTCCTGACAAACAGTCCAACTCATGCCAACACAGGAAAAAGATGATCATGA
The DNA here is from genome assembly GCF_046866305.1 of Octopus bimaculoides. Lineage (NCBI taxonomy): Eukaryota > Metazoa > Mollusca > Cephalopoda > Octopoda > Octopodidae > Octopus > Octopus bimaculoides. The sequence continues at coordinate 175,421,260 of NC_142928.1, read as the reverse complement.
TTGTGGTGTGGTTGAGAGGTTTGCTTCCCAATCACACAGTTTTGGGTTCAGTCCCACTGCATAGCACCTTGGGCAAACATCTTCTACTATTGCTCAAATCCAACCAAAGCCTTGTGAGTGAATTTGGTAGACAGAAAATGAAAGAATCCCATCATGCATGCATGCATGTATGCATGTATGTATGTATGTACATATGTATGTCTTCTATACCTTTGCCCCTCTGTCCCAAACAACAATATGTATGTATGTATGTATGTAGTATATTACATATATATATATCGAGCGAGACCGTTGCCAGTGCCCCTGGACTGGCTCTTGTGCGGGTGGCACATAAAAGACACCATTTCGAGCGTGGCCGTTTTCGTGCAGGTGACACGTAAAAGCACCCACTACACTCTCTGAGTGGTTGGCGTTAGGAAGGGCATCCAACTGTAGAAACTCTGCCAAATTAGATTGGAGCCTGGTGTTGCCATCCGGTTTCACCAGTCCTCAGTCAAATCGTCCAACCCATGCTAGCATGGAAAGCGGACGTTAAACGATGATGATGATGATGATGAGTCCACTTAGGCCTCAGCCAGTCCACTTATGTGTACTTTCCTTCATTGGACACTAAACTCCACTTGCAAAGACCTGTTGAGGCAAGTGAAATCGAAATCGAAATCGAATTAAATTCGACGACTGGCACCCGTGCCAACGTCGCCTCCTTCATTGGACACGAAACTCAGCTTGCGAAGACTTGCTGGGACAAGCGAAAGCGAAATCGTGATGGCACCTGTGCCCAGTGTCACCTT
>NC_142928.1:175412969-175415469 GCF_046866305.1 Octopus bimaculoides | reverse complement strand
AAACATGAAACAAGGCTATTTATAAACTAAGAGATAAAATGACAAAAGTAAGTGGTTGTGCAAAAATAATCAACCCATACTGACATACTGACATGAAAGAAGACAACGATAAAACATAAAACAATATTATAAAGGTTTTTTTTTTAAATATACATGATGTAGGTGTCAGTAAAAACAATGATAAAAATACTTAAATTTCAACAATAGTAACACATCGATACAGACAGATTTTAACCCTTTTGATAGCAACCTGTCTGAAATCACCCCACTTTCTGTGACAAACATCCGCATCATCATTATCATCATCATCATTTAACGTCTGCTTTCCATGCTGTTTGCCTAGAAGGATGGGTCTTCATTGTCATCATCATCATCATCATCATTTAATGGCATGAGTTGGACAGTTAGACATAAGCTGGCCAGTCGGAGAGCTGTCCAGGCTCCAATTGTCTGTTTTGGCATGGTTTCTATGGCTGGATATCCTTCCTAATTCCAACCACTTTACAGAGTGTACTGGGTGCTTTTTACCTGCTACCAGCACAGGTGCATTTATATGGCATGTGCACAAGAGCATTTTACGTGGTACATCTTATGTCTATAGATCAAAGAAATAGTTGCAGAAGATCTGATCTCAAAGGGTTACGTTGATTAGAGATAGATTGAAAAAATCTGTATTGCATATTCATTCAAAGCACATAAAAAAATGAAGGCAATGATGCTGTTTAAATTACTATATAAATACTAGAAGACAGAATAATATTTAAGATCAAACTAATAAATTACATTTTGTTTTTTCTGCTTGCATTCTCTCTTCAACTCCAGCAGTGATGTCAGAAAGCTGTGAAGCCAGCAAATCCCGTTCTTTCTGCAATTGTTGCAACTCCACAATTATGTGTTCAGGAGTGCTGCAAAAAAACAAAACAATTACTTATTGAGATTATAAATGGAATAAGTTGTAAAAAACAAATTATACTTCTCAATAGGTATTTTATTACCTCATCATCATCATCCTCGTTTAATGTTCGCTTTCCATGCTAGCATGGGTTGGACGATTTGACTGAGGACTGGTGAACCAGATGGCTACACCAGGCTCCAATCTGATTTGGCAGAGTTTCTACAACTGGATGCCCTTCCTAACGCCAACCACTCCGAGAGTGTAGTGGGTGCTTTTACGTGCCACTGGCATGAAGGCCAGTCAAGCGGTACTGGCAATGGCCACACTCAAAATGGTGTATTTTACGTGCCACCTGCACAGGAGCCAGTCCAGAGGCACTGGCAACGATCTCGCTCAAATGACTTTTCACGTGCCACTGGCACAAGTGCCAGGAAGGCGACGCTGGTAACGATCACGCTCGAACGGTGCTCTTAGCGCTCCTAATGAACCAGGTAAAGTGGATCTGTACAGTTCTCATAATTTAATATATAGCTCCAAGCAAAGCAGCAAAGTGGCAGAATTGTTAACACCCCCAGGCAAAATGTTTAGCATTCAAATTCCACCAAGGTCAGTTTTGCCTTTCGTTTTTTAAGGATTGATAAAATAAGTACCAGTTGAACAGTGAGGTCAATGTAACTGACCTACTCCTCCTCTGAAACTGCTGGCCTTGTGCCAAAATTTGAAACCAATTTAAAACTCCAAGTAAACACTTGTTCCCTGTTCAAAATTCTTTTCAATATACTTACTTCAACTACACTCATGCATATATATAGACACACACACACAAACCCATATCAGCATCGAAAGCAGACATAAAATAATGTACATGTATGTGTGTGTGCATGTGCCTGTGTGTGCATGTGCCTGTGTACACATGTGTGTGCATGTGCCTGTGTGTATGTGTATGCATGTGTGTGAAGTCTGTCCAAAAAGAAACTGAAGTTTGAAAACAGCAAGCCAACCAATTGGTGCAGCAAGCTAATGATCACAGTGCTGTATGAGCAACCTCTCGATGTTCAGTCAAAAATAACCACATCGCATCAGTTAGTCACCAATTCCTATGTGCTAGAATGAACATATGTTTACTGCACTTGACAATTTATCACAAATTGAACAATGAAGGATTTGAAAGAGCAACATGCTTATGTGAAACTCTGTTTCAAATTAGTGAGAATTCTTCTAATATTGCAACAGGACTACATTATGCTACACACAACATCAACAGTTTTTCAAATGGTGCCAGTATTTCAAATCAGGAAGAACATCCACCAAAGAGGATTCCAAAACTGAATGGACTCCCACAACAATGAACCGTGATCACATTGCAATGGTGCATGGCATGATCCATGAAAACCATTTTCTACTGACGTTGAAGTCTCCAAAGTAAACATCTGTAAAAGTAAACACCTGTAAAAGTAAACATCTGTACACGTGTGTGTGTGTGTGTGTGTGTGTGTGTGTGTGTGTGTGTGTCTTTATGTCTGTGTGTATGTGTATATATGACGGGCTTCTTTCAGTTTCTGCCTACCAAAACCATGAACTTAGCTTTAAAAATAAATTGAAGAT
>NC_142928.1:175400469-175410469 GCF_046866305.1 Octopus bimaculoides | reverse complement strand
GGTGCAGGAGTGGCTGTGTGGTAAGTAGCTTGCTTACCAACCATATGGTTCTGGGTTCAGTCCTACTGCATGGCACCTTGGACAACCAAAGCCTTGTGAGTGGATTTGGTAGACAGAAACTGAAAGAAGCCCATCAAGCCAAGTGAGACCAAAATCCAAGGCCTCTGCCAAGGATGTAGCCAGCCCACATACACGTAACATTCCTTCATTGGACACTAAACTCCGCTTGTGAAGACCTGTTGAGGGAAGTGAAATCGAAATCGAACTAAATTTGTAGACTAGCACCCATGCCAACATCTCTTCATTGAACACTAAACTCGGCTTGCGAAGACCTGTTGGGGCAAGCGAAAGCGAAATCGTAATGGCACCTGTACCAGTAGATCACTAAGAGCACCGTCCGAGCGTGATCGTTGCCAGAGCACCAGCTGTCTGGCTTCTGTGCCAGTGGCACGTAAATAGCACCATTTGAGCGTGATTGTTACCAACGTCACCTTCCTGGCACTTGTGCCAGTGGCACATGAAAAGGTATTCGAGTGAGTTCGTTGCCAGTACCACTAGACTGGCTCTTGTGCAGGTGGCATGTAAAATACACCATTTCGAGCACGGCCATTGCCAGTACCTCCTGACTGGCCTTCGTGACGGTGACATGTAAAAGCATCCACTACACTCTCGGAGTAGTTGGCATTAGGAAGGGCATCCAGCTGTAGAAACTCTGCCAAATCAGATTGGAGCCTGGTGTAGCCATCTGGTTCACCAGTCCTCAGTCAAATCATCCAACCCATGCTAGCATGGAAAGCAGACGTTAAACGATCATCATCATCATCATCATCATCATATATATATATATGTTCGTGTGTCTGTGTTTGCCCCTACCCCACTCATCATCGCTTGAGAACCAATATTGGTGAGATTACGTCCCCATAACTTAGCGATTCAGCAAAAGTGACAGATGGAATAATACTAGGCTTACAAAGAATAAGTCCTGGGGTTGATCTGATTGACTAAAGGTAGTGCTCCAGCATGGCCACAGTCAAATGACTAAAACAAATAAAAGAATAAAAGAATATACATATATATACACATGCACCCACTACACTCTTGGAGTGGTTGGCATTAGGAAGGGCATCTTTCTGTAGAAACTCTGCCAGATCAGATTGGAGGTTACCCTTAGCCATCTGGTTCGCTAGTCCTCAGTCAAATCGTCCAACCCATACTAGCATGGAAAGCGCACGTTAAACGATGATGATATATATATATATATATATATATATATATATATATATATATATATATATATATATATATATATATATTACTGAACTATATAAATATAATGCATACCTTTCTAAACTTTCAACACATTTCCCAGATGTTACTGAATTCCCTAGTGATGTTTCACAGTCTTTACCTTCTTGCTGCTCTGTTTGTTGTTGAAGTTTTGACAAATATTTCTGTTTTGCCATAATATCTGAAAGAAAAAATACCATTTAAAATCATTTCAAGCAAAACAAAAAAAATTTGATGAAGGGAAATAAATAACTTAGATGTATTAATGCCATGAATTCAGATAAATAAATCAAGTAACAATGTAATTAGTGACTGATGTATGAAAGAAAACAAATTCTGATTTAGATGAAATTTTCCTTAGATTGAAAAGGAAAACAAAAACCTAGCCATAATTAATGAGACTCAAAGAAAAGGGTTATAATTTCAAGAGTATCACTATAGCCAACAACCCACAGGCAACAACAATATGCCAAGAGAATCCAAGTATATTTAGTGAGGTATTTTCTTTAAAACAAGACACCTGATGAAAAGCATTCTGCACTGGAGGATGCAACACAACCAGTTGTACAGTATCCCACCTGCAAGGGACCAACAAATGATGGGTTGAAATGATCACTGTGATGAATAGAGATTCTTGTGAACCCCATTTTCCATTTCCCTTATTCAGTATGTATTGTTGGCACTCGGTCGCTTACGACGTTGAGGGTTCCAGTTGATCCAATCAACGGAACAGCCTACTCGTGAAATTAATGTGCAAGTGGCTGAGCACTCCACAGACACGTGTACCCTTAACATAGTTCTCAGGGATATTCTGCGTGACACAGTGTGACAAGGCTGACCCTTTGAATTACAGGCACAACAGAAACATGAAGAAAGAGTGAGAGAAAGTTGTGGTGAAAGAGTACAGCAGGGTTCGCCACCATCCCCTGCGGGAGCCTTGTGGAGCTTTAGGTGTTTTCGGTCTAGGAATCGAAACCGCGATCCTATGACAGCGAGTCCGCTGCCCTAACCACTGGGACATTGCGCCTCCACTATTCAGTATGTATGCATGTATGTATGCATGCATTCATGTGTGTATCTATGTATGAGCAAAACACTTCATTTCACACTGTTCCAGTCTACTCGGCTGTAAATGAGTAACCCTGCAACATGCTGGAGCACCACCTTTAATCAAAAACATCAACCCCAGGATATATTCTTTGTAAGCCAAGTATTTATTCTATCAGTCTCTTTCGCCGAACTGTTAAGCTACGGGGACATAAACCAACATCGGTTATCAAGCGACGGTGGAGGGACAAACACAGACACACAAATATAGACATATAAATATGAAAAATGGAACACAGTCCATCCCCTATGTTCCTGCCTCAAGGCTTTCACTCTATACATGCCAGCTCAATTTGATTTATCTTTATTAATCAAAAGACACCTGCTGTTATTTTCTTGTTGTTTGTAATTGTGTTCTATTTGTTTTTCCTGTCTTACATACACTTTTGCTCACCTTGTAAGTAAGTATAAACACTTGGTCAGCCCAAGGCTATAGTAGAAGAGTGCCATGCAGTGGAACTGAACCCAGAACCGTGTGGTTGGGAAGCAAACTTTTCACCACACAGCCACTCCTGCACATATATATATATATATATATATATATATATATATATATATATATATATATATATATATACATATACATATACATATATATATGTATATATATATGTATATATATATGTATATATATATGTATATATATACATATATATATGTATATGTATATGTATATGTATATATATATATATATATATATATATATATATATATATATATATATATATATATATATATATATATATATATATATATATATAATAATATTAGGGACAAAATCCAAAATTATTAATTTTTCTATATGTGATAGTGGATTTTCATCGATGAGTTCTTGATAATTGGTTATTTTCCCTAAAACTATATATTATATATATATATATATATATATATATATATGAAAGAAGGTTTGAAAATGCACTTATTTTTTTTTAAATATTTATTTACTTAACCGGTTTCACTTTTTTAGAAAAAGATTATCAAAAGACGAACATCTGTATAACAAGAATCACGGCCCGGCATCGATGCCACGACATCACAACTAGTGATCAGCACTGCCACACTCAGCCTCTCCTCACTTTCACATACAGAACTTTTCCTATAGTGTACTAACGAACTGGTATAATTGCTCACGTGTCATTTACTGACTCTTTCTATCTGCTGTAATAACTCACACACATGTATCACTCACATACACACTTTTCTTTGTATGACGGCCTGTCTTTGATTATGTTCTTATATGTCGCATTCACACTCTCACACAGACATACGTCTTTAACGCCATAATAAATATATCTGTTATTCATCTAATACGGTTGTGGTCTTTCATTACTGGTCATCTATGTTATCGTCGCATAACATATCACGTATACCATCCATCTTTGATATATATTTGTATGTTCGACCGTGTGACACGTTTAAATAAAAGGAGTCTTCTGTTTTTCCATTCATCACCATTTCTCCTTTAATGAGTTTGCACGGTCGTCCCTTACAAATATGTATATGTATTTTTCCATATGTGTATTTTCATACACTGTTTTTAACATTTTCATTTTAATATCAGAGAATGTGTGATAATCAGTATGTAACAATACAAAGTTCATACAAAGCTTTATACTTTAAATATATTTTATCATCAAAGAATGTATATATGCATTTTAATTCTCGAACTGTTTTTTAACATTTTTTATTATTCTCAAAGACTTTTGATAATCTTTTTCTAAAAAAGTGAAACCGGTTAAGTAAATAAATATTTTTAAAAAAATAAGTGCATTTTCAAACCTTCTTTCATATATATTTCCACTCGTACGGTATTCCACAACTTTACTTTATTATATATATATATATATATATATATATATTACAGTTCTATATTTAAGAGATGAGGAATTATTTACATTATTTACATTTGACGGATATTTATCCTCATCTTGTTTGTTGTTAACACAATGTTTCGGCTGATATACCCTCCAGCCTTCGTCAGGTGTCTTGGGGAAACCCAGGTTCGAAATTTCCCCAAGACACCTAACGAAGGCTGGAGGGTATATCAGCCGAAACGTTGTGTTAACAACAAACAAGATGAGGACAAATATCCGTCAGATGTAAATAATGTAAATAATATATATATATATATATAGTAGAATAATAAAAAAAAGGTCTTGGTACATCATCATCATCATTTAAAGTCCGCTTTCCATGGGTTGGACGATTTGACTGGGGACTGGCAAACTAGATGGCTACACCAGACACCAATCTGATCTGGCAGAGTCTGGTGTAGCCATCTGGTTCACAAGTCCCCAGTCAAATCGTCCAACCCATGCTAGCATGGAAAGCGGACGTATAATATATTTGTAAAAATGAGTAGAGATGGCTTTTGGGAGGATAATTTTTATTTTAATGATAATGTTTCCAGTTACTCTAATGAGTTTTGAGCTTTTTGATAACCATTTTCAAACTGAAACTCTGTGATTCAGAAGCTTTTTTATATAACAACAGTATACAAATAAAAAAATGAAAATAGGGAATAAAAGATAGAAAAAACTAAAAATAAAGAATATAAAAACTAATATAAAAACAATAAAAGAATACAAAAAGTAAATACAGTATGTGTGAAAAAAGAAATAAGAAAAGAAAAAGGAAAAAGGAAGGAAAAATATAAACACACACACACATACAAACACATATATACATATACATACACTCACACATACATACATATATATATGTATGAGTGTGTGTATATGTATGTGTGTATGTGTGTGTATATATATATGTATGTGTGTGTAGGTGTGTGTGAGTATACATAATATATGAATATATGAATCATCATCATCGTTTAATGTCCGCTTTCCATGCTAGCATGGGTTGGACAATTTGACTGAGGAGTGGCAAGCCAGAAGGCTGTACCAGGCTTCAATCTTATCTGGCAATGTTTCTACAGCTGGATGCCCTTCCTAACGCCAACCACTCCGAGAGTGTAGTGGGTGCTTTTACGTGCCACCGGCACGAGGGCCAGTGAGGAGGTACTGGCAACGGCCACACTCAAAAAAGTGTTTTTTATGTGCCACCTGCACGGAGGCAATATGAATATATATATAAAAAACGTGTAGATGTGTGGATGTATGTGTATGTGGATGTATGTATGTATGTGGGTATATATATATATATGTGACTAATTACCAACTAATATGTGACTAATACCAACCATGAAAAATGAATAAAATGACCTCAAATCAATAGATTCACAAAGGTCATCTTTTGACTACTCCTAAAATTATTCTATTTCTTAATACCTGATAGTCTCCTCTGCACTACCATTTTCAACTACTTTTTGTCTTCTTATCTTCCACCTTTTTTCTTCTTTTTTCCTTTTTCCTTTGTTCTTTTCTTCTCTCTTTTTTCACACATGCTGTTTTATTTACTTCTTGTATTCTTTTATTATTTTTTTTTTTTATATTAGTTTTTATATTCATTATTTTTTAATCTTTTATTTCCTATTTTTGCTTTTTTTTAATTTGTATACCTGTAAGAAAAAATCTGTTGCTACATAAACAACCTTGTAAACTACAGAATTTCAGTTTGAAAATGGCTATCAAAAAGCTCGAAACTCATTAGAGTAACTGGAAACATTATCATTAAAATAAAAATTATCTCCCCCAACAAAAAGCTATCTACTCATTTTTTCAAATATATATATATATATATATATATATATATATATATCATCATCATCATCATCGTTTAACGTCCGCTTTCCATGCTAGCATGGGTTGGACGATTTGACTGAGGAGTGGCAAGCCAGAAGGTTGTACCAGGCTTCAATCTTATCTGGCAATGTTTCTACAGCTGGATGCCCTTCCTAACGCCAACCACTCCGAGAGTGTAGTGGGTGCTTTTACGTGCCACTGGCACGAAGGCCAGTCAGGCGACGCTGGGCACAGGTGCTATCACGATTTCGCTTTCGCTTGCCCCAACAGGTCTTCGCAAGCCAAGTTTCATGTCCAATGAATGAGACGACGTATATATCATCATCATCATCATCATCATCGTTTAACGTCCGCTTTCCATGCTAGCATGGGTTGGACGATTTGACTGAGGACTGGTGAAACTGGATGGCAACACCAGGCTCCAATCTAATTTGGCAGAGTTTCTACAGCTGGATGCCCTTCCTAACGCCAACCACTCAGAGAGTGTATATATATATATATATATATATATATGTATGTATATACATGTGTATGTGTTCTTGTCTTGACATTGCATGATAGTTGTAAATGAGTTTCACTGTCATACGAGCAGTGTCCTTCATGTCAGTCCATGTGGTAACTACAAAGGCGTTTGGCCACGGAAAAATTTACCTCAGCAAATTCCATTTGATCCATGCAAGCATGGAAAAGTGGACATCAAAGCAATGATGAGGATGAGGATGATGACAACTACGATGACTAATGATTCTCACTATGCTACTTCTACATGTAGCACCTGAAGGTAAAATCTTCTTTGATGTGCTAATGAGTTGTGGTATTTACAACCACAAATAATGTGAGTAGAAGAAGAATAGTAGAGATAAAGATAAATATCAGAAAGACTCTGAGCTTGTTAAGATTAAAAATCAAGTTGGATCAGTTTCACACATTTTTTTTCCCCCTTTAGTTTCTTATTTTTAATAGATAAATCACAAAAGCATAATAATATTTTAACAAACCTTTTAACAACAATACTCTACTGCTGGCAAACTGAACACGCTGTCCATATGAGGCCAATTTCTTATTCATTGATGCAAACATGTGATAAAATTCTTCAAACTTTCCAGACACACTAAGTTTTTAAAGAAATATCATTTCAATTAATAAATTTTAATATAATTAAAAGACTGGAATCTAATTTCTAATGAAAAACAACAAAAGTTGAACATCACTATGAACAAATTAAATCATGAAATTGTTATATAAAAGATAGGCAATTAAAAAAACATTACTTATTTAAATGGGAATGTAACTTCTTGTGAATGTAACATTTTATTTGTTTCAGTGACATATATATATATATATATCATCATCATCATTTAATGTGTGTTTCCCATGCTAGCATGGGTTAGACAGCTTGAAAACCAGTTTCTGTCTACCAAATCCACTCACAAGGCTTTGGTTGGCCCAGGGCTAAAGCAGAAGGCACTTGCCAAGGTATCACACAGTGGGACTGAGCCCAGAACCATGTGGTTGGGAAGTAAGCTTCTTACCACGCAGCCCATGCCTACACCTATATATATATATATATATATATATCGGAGTAAGCACATAAATGTGCAACAAGGTGGAAAAAAGAGTACTCAAATACCAGAGGTAGAGTAATATGCTTTATTTAAAAGCAGCAGAAATATAACAAAAAACTGTTACTCGGAGTTTCACGTTCCCGTTCATCAGACAGTTTAGTTAGACAAAAAAAAACTAAAAACTAAACTAAACAGTCCGATGAACGGGAACGTGAAACTCCAAGTAACAGTTTTTTGTTATATTTCTGCTGCTTTTAAATAAAGTATATATATATATATATATATATATATATATATATATATATATACATCTTTCACTTTCTCCTCTTTCACTCTCTGCTCTCACTTCAAAGCAAATGTCGTCTTTTCACTTTCTCTTCTCTTTTAATTTCTGCTGTCTTCAAAGCATAAAGAAATAAAAGATTCTTACGGAAATTGACGAACAATCATAGGATTCCATATGATTGATCTTATGATCAAGTTGACAACTTTGCTGCTTAAAACAAAAGAATGCCATAAAACAACTTCCTTTCACACACACACTCTAGGTAAAACCTCTGTATGAATTATGTCATTTCTTGCAGTGTGCACGCACAAAATTACAGCTCAAATCCAATTGAAATAACCTTTTTCTATCCTGTAATTCATGTTTGTGATGAGTGGCTATAGATGAAATGAGCTCATGCTCTGCAACTGGTCCTGATGGCTTCCCAGCTATTCTCCTGAAGTTATGTAAACAGGCTTTAGCAAAACCACTTCAGATACTTTTCCAAAGTTTCCTTGCAAGTAGTAAACTTTCTAAAAAGCTGAAAGAAGGCATTATATGCGTTATCCATAAAGGTGCAAGCAGAGCAGAGACCAGAAACTACAGGCCAATTTCTCTGACATCACATATCAGTAAAGTCATGGAGCATCATCAGAAAGAATTTGATAATGTTCCTAGAAGAAAATGACCTACTGAACAATACACAGCATGGCTTCTGTCCAGGAAGAAGCTGCATCATATATCTCCTTCAGCACAATGACTGGGTTTTGAAACACCTGCTTGACCATTCAGATGTCAGCATGATATACCTTGACTTTGCAAAGGCATTTGATAAGGTAGAACATAGCATGATAAGTCATAAGCTACAAGATCTTGGCATTGCTGGTAAACTGGGAGAGTGGCTGCATGACTTCATTAAAGACAAAAGTAGGTAGTTGCAGCCAATGGCACCCTTTCTGAGGAAACCCAAATCCTAAGTGGCATCCCCCAGGGAACTGTTTTGAGGCCATTACTGTTCATAATAGCCCTCTTAGACATGCCCACGGTCACTTGAACAGCCACTGTCACTAACTATGCCGAGGATACAAAATTATCACAGGCAATAAAAAATCAAGATGATGTCGCAAGCTTACAGCAGAACCTGAATTCAATATACAAGTGGGCCAAAATAAACAACATGCAATTTAATGCTGGAAAATTTCAAGCACTGCACTATCAACTCACGAATGCACTACAGCCTACATATACAGGACCCAAAGGCACTACAATCCCAGAGTCACAGGCAGTAAAAGAATTGGGGATCAATATGTGCAATGATACATCATTTTATATGCACATTACCATGATGGCAGCAAAGTGCAGACCACTGGCAGGATGGATATTGAGGTCCTTCAAGACAAGAGACCAAGAAACTATGTTGACTCTGTGGAGGACCTCTGTTCTCAGCCACCTGGACTACCGCTCCCAGTTATCGTGACCACATAGTGCCAAATTAACAGTAGAGCTTGAAGCAGTTCAATGCCATTACACTAAAAAGATTGAAACAGTGCAGCGGATGAGCTACTGGGATTGGCTGAGAAAACTGCAACTTTAATCCCTGGAGCAAAGGCATGACAGATATGCAATAATCTACATATGGAAAACTCTAGACGGGCTAGTACCTAATTTCAGTATTGAGTGTTATACAAATGCCAGAATTGCCATTGTATTGTACCAATGGCACTAGCCACTCCATCTAAATTCAAGACCAGGTACTACAATAGTCTAAGGTTCAAAAGTCCACAGCTCTTCATTACCCTGCCATAAAAATTAAGAAACCTGCACAAGGTGGAAGTAGATGTCTTCAAAAAGGAACTAGACATTCTCCTCTCTATAATACCGGGAGAAATGAATTCACAATGTAAAGGGCTACATACTATAAAATATTTTTTCTGCTACCCTAACCAATTCTGCCATCCATGTTATAACAAAACTTACAAATCAATAAAAATGAAAAAATATTCAAATGGAACAATTTTTTTTTTTCTTGCTCTTTCATTTTGGTTAAATTTGAATATTTAAATGTGATCACA